>NW_026848472.1:0-67031 GCF_030435595.1 Desarmillaria tabescens
GCTAGATGGTTGCTTCTGAGAAGCTTCATCCATGTGCATGCAATTCTGTTCAGCCACCAATTCAATAAGAGATATACGTACGTCAATTAAAACCACCCTTTCGTACATCGTACATCAGAGATGGACGAAATAGACTCGCATAATGAAATTTGCAAAATTAGTCGATGAATGCTGAATTCAACGGGCCGATTTGATTTATTTCCATGGTCACGTGTTACACTCAATTCGGAGAAAATTTAGATCGCATTTAAATCGGTCTTTCGAGGTGGCACTGGCTAGTTCTTGACCAGTGATAATCAAGCAACCATGTCGATTGCTACCAATCCATTTCGTCTCGTCGCCTCGCCTTTGTGAAAGTTCGGGGGAAAGTATGTGTTACTCACTTTAGCCAATGAGATACTAGTCCTAAAAGACGTATTAGAGATCTTCTCCCCTACGTTCCAACCAAGGTGACGCCGTCGTTGCTCGTGGGTAAGAATCCTGACGTTTCACTTTGTTTCGTCTTTAGCCCCGCATGATTCAAAATATCGTTGCATAAGCAACTCAAGATCATGGGCCGATATTGCCGGGTTTACTCGATGCGACCATCCACTCGCTAGCCTTCGATGGCTTTAGACCGGCTACGCCGTTTGTATTCGTTCCATTCTTGCGCTAGTACATGTATTGATTTGATCGATTGATTAGAATCTATCAGGTTTGCGCGTTGTGATATCGCTGCCTGTCTGGGAAGATGGGACGGTCCTGACCTAGCACCCGCTAATGGAAGCATGAGATACGGTATGATATTAGTATCGTAAACTCAATTACTTCATCGCCTTGCCGACGCTATAAAGATGCCAACCACCCTTTTATGATCAACGTTCTACCTAGGTCCGACACCGCACCTGACGCTTTGTGTTCGCTTCCACGCCACGTCCTTGGGCAGTTTACTAAATGCTCGGTTCATCGCAGCTATCTCGCGAAGAAATAGATGCAATACGAAGCCGCCTATATCCACAATCCTCGTTCAAAGGAGTATAAATGTCAACCCCTCTCATAACCACCAAATGACAGATAAAGACCTCGAGCGGTCTTTCTTTTAAACACATATTCATGCAGGGACATTCCAAGACAAAAAATACACTCTTCAGCTTTCGTATCAATATATTTGCCCGTCGATTCTTTGCTATAGCCCACTTTCACCGAGGAATCCTGGGTTCCTTCCAATATAAACACTTTTTAAACAGTCTCATGTCTTCTTGTTTTCTTCACGTTTGGCTTTCGGAAGATCAAGGATATCCCGTTCAACCCTAGAGCTCAAACGGCTACCGATCATGCAGAAGACGATGGCCTTATAATGCCATACTTGCGCGAGGAGAATAATTTCGGGCTTCCCCAGGTATATGGTGCTCATTCCGCCGCTTCTTAGACCCATCAGCTTTCTCTTGATGATCAGGGCTCCCTCGTGCTTCTTCAGGCTCCGGCACGGCCTGATCCCTGTCCAATAGCACGATTATCGTGGCTTCCTAGAAACCGGTCGTGAGATGCGTGCCTGTTTCTTGTTGAATATTGCGCAGCTTTATACTATTCCCGCACAAGGACGCAAACATGTTCACGAAATGTCGCATTTCGGAACTGACAGACAGATGTACTAAGGTCATGTCTAAGGTGCGTTGGGTTTGACTTCGCTCCAGATCGTGAAAATTATGATTTACCGACGACACTGATGGCGATAAATGAAGTCATGATTTGTTTGGAGATTATATGGATCAGATCATCAAAGCGTTATATGCTATTATTACTATTGAAATTTTGTGTTAGTGGCAACTAACTTTATTTTTCCTATCGATGCCTGTTGTCTTCAAAAAATCCAAGGTAATGCAATAGTGTGCCTCTTATGAACCTGTAACGAACTGGCACACATCCTGCACGAGATTTAGAGGTGCGTTAGGTCGCGTTCCTGTTCAATCGTCACGTGCATGTCACATGGATAGCCCTCTTTTCATTGAAAAATCTGCTACAAACCTTGACTCCCCTGTCCACGTTTCGGCCTGTCTTCTGGTCGCGTCACGTGTTATGTCGCGTATCTAGCTCCTCCAGTTGACCCGCTTCCGTCTCGAGTCTCAGATTCCCCAACACCCAGGCATGAAACAGCAGTTTCTACGTGCAGCACGGCCTTCGTTATTACTACAACGCTGTGTGTTTTCTTCTTTATTGAAAGTCCATCTATAGTGTAACCCCAGTCCCACAGCTCTCCGCCGCTAAGCTGTGCGACACTTCATTGATTGTCGCATCTCTTCCCCTCCAGCGTCCAACCAGTGTAAGAAATCGTTGACGCGACCTGTACAGCATTCTTGGGAATAATTGGGACCATTGTTAATTAACCCCATTCTGCTCTTCTACCATTGGCTACAGCTACGGTTATACTAAAAGGAGCAATGACACCGAATTCAGTCATTCCCCTCCCCCCGTCGTCATCGCAGTCCGTACAAGATAGAAGAGCATTTTCACTCCGTTCCATGGGCTCTTCCGTCCATTCGGATCTGATTTTATAATTCCTGTGACATTACGTTGTATTCGCTCATTACTGGCGAGAGTTCTGACACTTACACCTGGTCCCGCCAAGACTGACCCCCTCACAGCTGGGTCATTACCGTCGGATCGCAGACACCCTTTCATCAGAGGCTCTGCCAGCCTTCCTCCCGCTCCTTCGTCGTATGTACTGAATCAGCGTAAACCCGGTTTAAGTATGAGCAGTGATTTAATCTACTCTCTGCACGCTGCTGTTCGAGGTCTGATTGAATCTTCCAGAAACCCTTATGGGGCCGCCTTAGACGCTGTGGATGTTTCCACCCCTTGAAAAAAAAACTTTTCAGGTGCGAAGTTCATTATTCTACATGTGTCAGTTTTCATCATCACATTATACAGAAGCGCTCTCAGGAATTTCAGCCAGGCGCTTAGCGCTGCTATACAGTTGTCCAAAAGACCCCGACCGCTTCATTGGAGAGTATTTGACTGATGTTCGTTGCTAAACATTCGTCCGATCTGCTCGTCGGACGTTAGGACCTTTGGTATGGCTTCGTTTTCATTTAGTTGATCATCTCATTATGGCACACCGTCCGATGTCCACTGTTCAGACACTGATAGACCCCAGAGACTGTTAGATGTTCTTCGGCTGCGGTTGTATTTCTTAAAAATAAAAAGGAAGTTTCGCACTGTGTGAACAATCAAGGTCGATAGCACGAGGGATTCCACCTGTCACAGACACATAATTTCACAGCAGCTGATGTGTAGAGCTTGCGTCTACAGCTTCTGCGGTCCAGGATCATTATGGAATGCTTTGCGACATCTATTCAGGCTTGGATTATCGGTAGATCGTTTCGGTCTGGTCTGGTCCTCCCTCAAGATGATGTATGGTAGGAATTAAATTCTCTTATTCTGAAATATTCTATTACTTTACAGCACCGCCTATTGAGACGCGTTGCCCCACACTGGATAGCTGTGTATGGGATCCCCGAAAAAAATAGATGATGTGTTGTAACGGTTCTTCACGAAGCTGATGAGCGGAACCTCTGAAATTCTATGTTCGAGTTTCTCCTTTCCTGGGTAGTCCTTTGAAGATACTGTTTCCGGAATTCGCCAGTCTCCCAGATAGTCTTTGCCGATATCTGGTGGCCTAGTGAGGGCGTCAAATAGAAGTGGTTTCACTTAACAGGATCACGGGTGGTCCGGTATCAAGCTATGTTACCGCATGCTAGCAAGGATGAATGCGAGTTCTGCCGTAAATGTACACCGCCTTAACATTCTTCACCTCCGTACCGATTACAAGTCTGAGGGCCATCCAATGGACGTTCCTTAGGGAGGCGAAAAAATAATAACAATCCAACTATGGCTATCGATCTTCTAAAACATGGATGTACTTCGAAAAAATCGTGTACGAAGCTCCTGGCATAAAATGTTTCCTGTCAGTTTTTACACCGCTTCGAGGGCAATTTCCATCGCGGCGGCAGGAAACACAAATACAGTCTCCATCGATCAATCATTGTCCTCGTTTATTCCGAGGATATGGAACATGTCACTTGCCTCCACCTACTTAAAACATTCACCATGGAGTATATTGTGTTTATTCAGGAACATTCTTGATATCGCCGTCAACAAGCACCATCCCACCAGCCCAATTCTATCGCCGCAGGACCTCACGAAATGAGTATCTCATGGCGCCTGTACCTTTTAAGATGTTTGGCAATGTTTCAGAAGGATGCGGATCAAGATCCGAAATTGTGGATATTGTCACTCGTCTTGCCTGGCGCTCGAGTATTGTGACCATTCCTTTTTCGTGGGAAGACAGACCCTCGAAGCAGAGGCGTATACGCTTGGTGTAAATATAACAAAGCTAGCCTTGTGCTACTTTGTAACCCGGCCATGCCACGTCCTAGGACCATGTCGGGATTGGAGAGGTTCGACCTTCTAGACTTTGACTCGGAGTACATTCCTGCTGTAGCCGGAAGCGCGCAGTTGAGTGTTTTATGGTCGTCACAGCCCAGTCCTAATACACCGGCGCCAGAAGGTCTTACATATTTAACTTACTTATGCTCACATTTGCTGATACCATATCTTCCAGGGGTGCAAGACAGGAAAGAAGATTCAACGGCGGACACGGTGTCAGAGTTGCCCATTGTCACTTTGGGCGAGACGCGCCGCGGCCAAGAAATAGAGGCAGAGAATGGTCCTCAACAGACTGGAAATGAACGTTCGTAAGCTCTCGGTTGAATTATGAATTTATTTCGCTTACTCTCAGACATCTGCATCAGCAGAGAACAGTGGTTCTCAACAGAAAACTACGTCGCCTCAGGCAGAAGTAGCGTCGACTGACAGGGTATGTGCATCAGTCCCTCTAGCCATCACCTCGGCTTAACAGACGAGTACCTTTTTCAGCCTGAACACTCAGTATGAATATCCTCAAGTATCGCACCAGCCCAGATGATAGTTACAAGTCGGTACATTAGCTTTTCCCAGAAAGTTCGCAGTATATCTATGCTGAAAAGAGGAATTTTTAAAAGAAATTCTTACGTAGACTTGGGAAAGGTCGAATCAGGTCGTACCGATCGCCTTTACCTGCATGGAGATCGGTATTCTCCATGAGGAATTCGAAGAGTAGCAACTTGATGTTGATCCAGAATTGGGGGTTTCTAGACCTTCTTAATTTTATGATTAACCATGACGAAGTGATAAAAAACACGCATGGGATTTCATTCAAAGCGGCATCATCGTCCCTGAATAGAACTGGCGCCAATCAAGAAATCTTTGCACCAATTCATAGAAAATGTTATTATGGGAATAGCGTTAAAGGAGAAAATGGAAATGGATAATGACCGCATGACGCTATTGCGACGCTGCAATGATTTCCTGATATAAGTACCGAGAGATTATGCAGCAGCTTTCGCCAAGTAGTAAGCCGGAAAACTATAGATGTTGTCCAGAATCTATTCTTCTTGCGTTGTGCACATAGTCTGCAATGGATAGTAGATATCGACTCGAGGCTTGGAAAAGATGAAAGAAAGCTTGCAAGCCGCTGCAAAAGGTCAATGTTGTGTGGGAGGTATCTCGGACATACGTCATTGTATCTTAAAACGGAAGCATGACTCATCTTCGATTCCTTGATAACAGCGCCAACTCTGCTTGACAGTATCGAAGAACTTCTCTCTTTCGTGCGTTGCTCGTTCTGATAAAGCTGGATCCAATGGTGTGTATTTTCACTTGGTACTATCCGAATATAAGCCAGCGTTTTGAAAGCGTATGAATCTCATGAAGCGGTGGGCCATCGCAGGGCGCGGCATATCCGAGCCCTGAAATTGGGGTGGGCTGCTCTGCGTGGGCGTGGCACAAGGTTCATATTCGACACAACGACAACACGATAAAGTTAAATAACAGAACAGTAGTGATTGTATGCCGTCTCCCCCAGAGACTACATTCATCTCCGGATCCTAAAACAACAAACAGGTCATAAACCACAAACAAAACATACAGAAGGAAAGAGCACACCTTCGCAGTCAGTGGTAGGTTGAACAGGGCATTGAGTGATGCTGAGTCGAACGAGGCTACTTGACAAGGTGAAGGAACACTACGAAGGCAGGTCAGGACCATCCACAACGCCAGTGATAAGAAGAACGTACCTGAGGTACTTCTACTATACTTGCCGGAGACAACCTAAGACGTTCGTTCTGTTCCCACTCGTGTCGTTAAGACGATGTCCGACGTAATACTAAAAGTCGGTCGAGATGCCGCCATTGACGATGGTCTACCCCACAAGTATACGGTCAGTGATCAAACCAGAATCAATGAGCAGTCCGTACACACGTGGGAGACATGGATACGCTGTTAGCCAAACCTTTTCACCGGACTGACAGCACCCTCAAAGTGTGCTTCCCAGCTGAGGAGTGCATTAACATTGGTGGTGATATTCCCTCTTGCGCACACCATAGCTCCCATGGAGATCAACTGCCCTCTCCTTCTCGTCGAATTGATTTGCCTGGAGTTCTCATCATTTTCGAGAGTGCAAACGCCTTCAGTATTGTAGGCCTTGGCAGCAGACAGCAGCGGACTTGAATTTGAGTGGAAGTGACGTTGATGCCTATGAACCGTGACAAGATGAGGATTGGGGAATAAGGCTAAGGCAGCGCTCCTACCAGCAGTATTGATTTCATGAGAGAGGCGTCAGGACTACGAGATATGAGGGTAAGGACATAGCCTCGTTTGGTAAAAAGAGATGGCTGAGGAAGAGCGTAACAAGTGTGACATGTGACATTAACGTGGGCGACCACAGCATGCACGGCACGGCAAATTGTCGGACTATCATGTCTTCCACCATCATTCGTTTTTCACCAAGGTGCCTACTTGTACCTTTTACCACCGAGAATATCCCAACACAACGTATTACCTGCTACTGTTCCCCTCACTACTACAATCATGCAATCCTCGCCATCAGACTCAAACGGCAGCGCCATGGCCTCGTGGATTTGTGACCTCGTTCATGTTTTCGGTTGTTATGTCCGCTGGTGGTCTCCTTTACGAAGGATCTCACCAGTCTGGTGGTACTCGGTGTTTCGTTCGCAGGCAGTCTCTTTTTCGAAGGAGCTTGCCTGTTTCGTTGTTCTTCGTTCCCGTTTCATCGTTTTCATGGGCTTAAGGCTCAAGCATCGCTGCAGGCATGCTGTTCTGCGAAATAGTGGACCTCGTTTATTGTGCTCACCTGATTCTTGCGTTTCATTCCTGCAGTCTGTGATTCTTTGTTTCTTGGTGGATGATTCGTACGCTCCCATTGTGCTCGATATCTTCTCATTGCTATTGACCTGTAACTTTCCATACATCCCATAGTCCGTGTACCATGTCTCACTTTCCCGTTATGTATTTCTCATTTGTTGACATGTTCTTTCATCGTCATTACTGACGCACATGTCTCATGAGTCGTTTCATTATACTCCTCCCTTTGGACGGCAGTGATTCCCAAAGGAGTCATACACTGCACCGGATTTTCGAGGTACACATCAATGCTAACTGTTTTCATTCAATTGTGTACCCTGCAAAGAGTCTCTACTCCGCGAGACGCACTCAACAGTGTGGTTACAACGGTATGAGCCTTCGCAGCCACAGTGCATAATTCGCCATGTCAGGGCTGTGGACCCGGCCGTTCCTTATTGGGACCTGGCGCCGGTAACACCACCACCACCACCATCACGCACCGCCACCGAGATGCTCAGGTTAGCATAGACCGAATCCTGTATACACAGGACTCGGAACCGAGTACGGTTTGGTAATGAATTCATTGGCCGATGTACCAGTTATGACGCATTTTCTTGCCCTAAACCTGCTATGATAGCCATAGTCGACGTTATTCTTCCTCATGCAAGGGAATACAGGTGGCATTCATTACCCCGTCAGCTGTTCTCATTGCTATAAAGGCATCTCATGATCGTAAGTACATCATTTCCCCTCGGATGCTGCCTGATCAAAATTTCCCCGTTGCTTCTTAGTGCTGATTAGCTATCTGCACAGACAATCCTAGAACCCGATGAGGATTATATCAGCCAGGACGTCTTGCATAGCTTAGAAGCAATCAGAACGCTGACAGGCATGTTCAACGAGGTCTGCAAATATTTTCTTGAAGAGTGATGGTAAAGAGACATTCGTATGTGATCCCCTGTTATCTAAGATTTCGCCTAACAGCTATAATAGGTATAAGGGAAATAATGTCTCATCTTCTATGTAGTCATCACCTCTCGTGCCTTCATGGCTGCGCTCACCTCCGTCAGAGTCTCGCGAAAGTTTCAAACACTCTGTTCTACTTCTCCAAGTTCAATCCAGCTTGGCCGATGCTATCAGCTTTCCTCTAACCAGCGGTGACTCTACTCCTCGATGAATTGGACACCGTTACAGAGCCTATGGCTCCCTGGTCTATAATTCCCTTTGTTATTCTCTTGCTCCCACCATGATTTCTTCTCTGCCACGCTCCAGAAGACGAGAACGAGAACGTGAGATAGGTAGTGTTCGGTGTTCCACATCAGAGTCAACGACATCTCTACAGCTCTCGCCAGCACCCTATCAAATTTGTTTTCGTTGGTCATTAAAAGTAGGGTTCTACATCGATTCCTGCTGCCCTCTTAAGATTCAATTATATATCACGGTAGTTTCTGGGGCAATGCGGTATTGTAGTAACTGCCGACAGTCTAGTCACCCGGGGGCTTCCAATCTACGACTCTCTGGTTCGTGTCCCTTACAGAAATTATGTGTACGCCCTTCTTTCCTCGGCAACCAGTATAAGTTTACCACATCCCCTATCTTATAGCTCACAGTGAACACGAATCAGAAATCTCGTTAGCACGGAACTGAAGAGCCGAGGAAAGTACCTTGATCTTCAAGCTGTGCATATTCAAGCTTCATGCCGTTATCCGCAGCCCTTAAACAGATTTGAAATATCGAATGTGCTGCGGCCATCCTTCCAGCTTATTTTTGTTCTTGCAGGATTATCTCGTATCTCTGGGGGACGGGGGGTCGACTTGGCCGTCCGGGGTGTTGGGGGGCGATTCGTACGGATCCTGTAGATTGTACACGTCAGAGTAGACCCGACCTTGGATGCTTCCTTCACCTGTGTCTTCCCCTAGGCTGTCTCCTTACTCTAAGGATGTTGTAGAAGTTGGATATTGGGTACCCAGTGGTCACCGCTGAGGCTGTAACGGATCGGCTGCACAGGTAATAATATCTTTCTCTGTATGACTGCTAGTTTCTTACTTTGAGAACGTATCTCGGTTGCAAATAGAACGTCCATGAATTAAGGATCCTTGAACTCACCGAGGTTCATCCGATAGGTACGAGGCTAGAGCCTATCTTGTCACGGAAAATCTCAGTTCACGGAAATGGCTCAGTCTTCCAGAGGTGATCCGGTATCTCCGGGAATCGACCTTGTACGTGCTTGTCCCAAAACGCCGCTTCTCTACACGTGCGAGTGTCTCCCGGTATCAGATCATCGAGAATTCAAGGAAACGCCGCGCTCTTTGAATCTCCTGATCCCCGTCACAGTTGATAAGCTGCTTGAGGTGAAGCGCCACAATTTCAGACGGGAGAAAAGGAAAACGTTGAGGTAGTATTCGCACGATAAGAGGGTATCTATTATACATCGCTTTGGTCGCAATTCTTCTCATTCGATTAGACGGAGTCCCGTCTAGAGAAAAGTCAAGGCCGGGTAAATTTATTCGGGGCTCCTGAATCCATTTTCAACGCTCGCTGTAAACGAGGAAATGTGTACTCATGGAGTACGTTAAGCATAACGCACTCGCTTTCCATTTGCCGCTTGTGATAATGTATATTTGCATCCGGGTATCACTAGCATTGTCTCCACCAACTAACATCTTTCCTCTGTAAAGGCCTAGCTCTCGTGTACTTCTAATAAGCATCTCGGAATTTGGTCACGCATCACCACCCCTGCGGGCTTCATTTCACATTGCCGTCAGCTTTCTGTCGCGGCGTTCACTACGCGTAACCTGTTCTCAGCTGAGCGTCCTGAAAGCAAAGGTGGGTTCAACGGGCTTCAGCGCGAGCCTTCATGGGCACGAAATAACGAGAAAGCATCTAACACTATTATATCAAGTAAAGACGTAGTTTACCTAGTAAAGTATATCAATATTGTGAAGGCTAATACTGCTGGCAAATAAACGCCGTCACCCCAAATCCGCACAGCCCGAGAAGCGTTGTGTGCCGTACTGTACCTCTAAGTTTGTAAGAGACTCTGTCACACGCAAGAGCTTTACGATAGTAGGAGGATGAAGATATCAGTAGGCCCATCGAAACAGGAAAGCGCCAAAACAGTGAATTGCCAAGGAAGCGGCATGAAAAACGTGAAAATTTTCGTGCCTACTGTATTCAAATTGATTTAGAAATCATACACAGGTGACATGATATGCAGGCTGCAGCGACCAGGCCCGTGAACAACCCCACGACAGGATATAACAATGCACACAGTGAGGAAAAACGATGTCCCGGGAGATAAAGGGTAAATGATACAAATGGGGAGATACGCTGACACTGGTGGAAGGCGGGGTGAAGATAGCTCCCAGAGGATTCAACCCATTGAAGCACCTGACTTGAAACTTTAAACAAAATGAACGATAGTTGAGGTCACCTGGGCCAAGACGACGGTTATAGCAGGCCCGTAGAAATGTTCCCCGCCCTTAGAACAAGCATTTACTTCCAGAATGTCAATAATTTGGTACAAAAGCACCATAGTCCCGGGCACAGATCGGGTACAAGTCTGTTCCTGAACCCGCAGCATCATCAGACAACGATCACTTGCTTAAATTCTCGCTCGCCGTTGATATTATATGAAAGACGTCGGTCCGCTAGAAAAAAAGACGGTCTAAGTATAAATGCGCTGCATGTTTATGGGAGTATCCATGCCAAGTTCCTGTCTGATTCCGAAGTTGCTTGTCTTCCCAGATTCGTCCCAGATTAATACACAAATGACTCATTCATTTCGTACTCAAGTATCTCGACCGTAAGGGTGGGGCGGATACTTATATCGATAAATCCGTTTTACAGCTACCCCACTAACTCTCTGCTATGAATAAATTTCCAGTGGGTCCTCTCTGCATACCTTCCAGTGCCTCGAGCTTGACTGCGATATACTATTCGTCTAGTCCGGTTCACGTGTCTTCTTCTACAGTTCTACTGGTAACCTCATGAAAGGAGTCGTAGAATCTACGACTCATGCGGCGAATGTGAGTATGTTGGGCTCCATGAATTATTCGGGCACTGAAGCACTACAGGGTACCCAAATGATCACTATCAAGTGCGACAATGGAGCGACCTTAACCTTACCGTAAGTAAACCATTCCTTCAGTCACCAGTGCTGTTGCTGACGTTAACGCCCTTAGATCTGCAAGTGTGTTCAAGGAATAGCTTCAGAATGTGATGACGAGAAGATATGCTAGCATCATCGTTTGGGTTCCTGTGTTGACGGAGTACAGCTAGCAGCGAACAAAATCCATGTTCCTTTTGCATCACGAAACATAGTCAATGCAGATACTAGTATCACATCAACGAGAGGGTTCATCGATTCTTTGCCATGATGAATGCGATCATCTGTCAGACGTCGAAGGCTCTGGCTCTGCGACGAGTATCCCTAAATATACAGCATTAATATTCATGGCCGAGACCCGGACGACGAAAGGGCTTCTCGATTCAGGAAACGCACCGAGGTATTCAAGCAACGATAGTTAAAAAGTTGCCCGAGTAAATATCGCTGGCACTGCGATGGCATTGTGGTCGAAATGTTTCATAATTCCTTGACTCTTGGAATGAAGAAGGTGAAATAGTTGGAAAACATGCGTCGAGGGCGGCTACCTTCAGTATGATGTACCGAGGTACCTGGTAGCCTGTAGATTTGCAACGATATAAAATACAAACCGCTTTTGACGACAGGCTGCAGAGAACAGATACCCAAAAAGACGATAGGAGTCCGTTGTCAGGTTGGGAGTATTACAGGGCCAATGGTGCATTCAGATCGAACATACAAACGATAGAGTCCATGGAAAGACTAAGCAAAATTATAGCGAACAAAAGTCAAAACCCAAGGAAACGGTGGACGAGAGTTATGCCAGAGCCGGCGTTGAGAGGTGAACGACAAGACAGGTATCCTTTCTACCGATGGATACAATGACATTGAGAATCGTAAGACATTCTTGACTATTTGTACTGCATATGCTTTAATACCCGTTGTTTACCAACAGATTCGAGGTGCCAGAAGCTAAATCATGGTTCAGGATGATACATTCAAGTATCGACACCAAAATACACTCACGAATACTAGTCAAAGCGCCAGATATGCCCAAAGACTTGATGAGAGTACTCATTGCAGCGGGGCTTTGATTACCGTTGAGCCCAATGAGGTATGCGACGAGACCAGAGACGTGAGGGGTAGCCTATTGATAAGACATTATATTTCCGGACAAGGTGGTTTGGGCTGATTTCTGACTCACCATGCTGGTTCCGCTGATGTTGTTCGTAGCAGTAGTTCTCCCGATCCAAGAGCTCGTGATATATTGGCCAGGCGCGAATATGTCTATAACAGAGCTGGGTTGGGTGGTAATATCAGAGAGAGCATGTGCGGAAGGAAGCGAGATGCTTTTCACCCGTAATTGGAAAAGGATGCACGTGCATCAGCGATAGTTGTAGCTCCTACGGTGATAGCAGCTGCAACGGGAGCAGGGCTTGTACCAGATGCGTTTGTTCCATCTTAAATCAAGAATGAGTAAAGAATAATTCGAACAACACGGAAGTATTTACCGTTCCCAGCAGCAACGACGACGTGGATACCAGCATTGATGAGCTGTAAAAAAGTAAAAGATGTCAATAATAGTAGGAAAGAAACAGTTGAATTATGCACAGTAACCACGCCGTTATCGAATGTAGTGGACACGGAGCCGCCAAGCGACAGAGAGACGATGGACGGTTTACCAGAGGATTCTGTGTCAATGTATTAATGCATTACCAAGATTGTGGGAGGAATAAAGGGTTTACGAACCAACAGCGTCAATGACCCAATCGAAGCCAGATAGTATATCGGAAATATAGCCTGAACCAGAGTCAGAGAGAACTTTGACGGCAATGAGGTTGACAGCCTGAAATGCACGATTCTGAGTTGGCCGCGGCGAAACCTTATGACAAGCAAACCTTCGCGACGCCATATTGACTTCCACCGACAGTTCCCCTTGTGTCAGAGTTTAGTTTCTCTTGATAAATACAGATAAAAATGAACCTACGCAACATGAGTGCCATGTCCGTTTCCGTCAGTATTACTTTAGTAATACATCTTCAATGAACAGTAAAACGGTAGCGAAAAGGGACAGACGCATAGCCGCCAAATGTTTTCCCCCACGACGCACGACCGCCAAAGGTTGACTGAAACTTGGTGAGCAATGTCTAAGAAAATTCTTGCATTATTCTTACATGTGCAGTGTAGATACCTATAGAGTAAGAAGGTATGGGCGTAATAGCGTGCAAAAATTCACGCCCGCGCAAGTGAGGTTTTTCCGGCCGTAAGTTGGTTATTAGTGCGCAAGTTCGCTCGAATCTTTCCCCCAAGTTAAGGGACATTTGAAGCAAGTTTGCTATTGTAAGGAGTCTGTGATTTGTTGTCCCGCTGTGGTCCAGACAACTGATTATAGACTATGCACCGTACGTATGTCAACTTTTTGGGAACGAATGCGGTACCTACGCTGTTCAGCGGGCCATATTGTGAGCCCTGGAACTCCGTGAAATTTGGTTATCGTACCTCGGTTTATCATTGGCTCGCAGAGCAATTGAATCCAGAGTTAACTGTCTGGACAAGGTTGAAAGGCATTCCAGTTCAGAAATCAATTATCGCACAGAAGACATTCATACATACCTTGAACTCGAAATTCGAATCGTTGAAGGTGCTTTGCTACTGAGGATCAAACTTAGAGATCAAAATATCGAAGACAAATAAAAATCTGACTCCATCACATCAAATGGCGTCAAATAAATAGCTAAGGTAGAAGAAATCAAAACTTAATGCCCAAGGATTTTGGCCCATCACGGCAACAAAGGAAAAATCTTGATATCTAATCGCCGAAATAATGTCGGCCGGTCTAGCCATCTCGGTTTGCTCAGAACCCGCCCCCAGATCTTATTCAGAGATCTATGGCAACAACTGATGATGTGTATATCAGTATAGGAAAACACTTAACTTGCAGGAGGGGACATGAACTTGCGCACTTAAAAGTAACTTGCGACTGGAAAAAATATAACTTGCATTCATCGCATTTTTTGCACGCTATTACGCCCATAAGAAGGCTGCTCGTTCGATACGAGCTTGATACTTACCGGTATCGACGACGTAGACATCGACTCCAGCACCGCCAGAAGAGTCATAGTTATACTTGTAGGTCAGGTCACTTGTAAAGAAGGGATTAGCCGGTAAATAAATCATGAGAAAGCGAAGTTCTTACGAGGTGTCGGAGCTCCCAAGAGAGCTTGTTTGGGAGATCCTAGCCAGACCCCAGGGTGCATTGGATCTGTCAAAAAGTAAAGCACTGGGCCAGAGAAAAAGATCGCAGTAAGACAGCATACTGGGTGGTTGTGATGGAACGATGCCATCCTGGGCGATAGACTCTGACCGTAACTAGTGAATATCACGATTCATTGAACAAGTACTAGCGTTGAGGAACATACCGACATCTAATGATAATATGGTTAGCATAGATTTGAGATAGAAGACGGAATAAAACTTGCCCGGATGAGCCCGGATGCTGTTCAGAGCATCGTCGTCCAGGATATCTAACGAAATACAGCTAGGATACTTAAGCGGAACAGGAGATTTTACCAGCAAAACAGTTGGATGTACGATTGAACACAGCAGTAACAGAGGACCCGAGATCCTCGAGGAGTTCATCTTTCGATGCGCCTTCTTTCAGAGTGACAATGTATCCTTTCGGCTTGACCTTCCCAGCAAATGTCTGGACATCACGAAGCGCGATATGAGGAGCACCCAATACCGTGGGGGCGAGAGCAGCTACGAGGGAAAGAGTAGTCGTAAAGAAGGAAAGCATTGTCGAAAGAGGATTTCAGATTGCGTAGAAAGGCTCGTCTTTCTCTCCACTCAAAACTGAAGCTTTTAAACACATCCAAGTATCACGATAGATTGCGTGTCATAAGAGGATTATCCTCACAAAAGATATGTGCAGAGTGGCAACGCGTATAGGCACGAGTTGAAGAATCGCGGTACATGTGGCGTGTTTCCATTCACAGACAAGAGATCATCCCACGATAGGGGATTGAATACCGCGTTGCATCAATCGCGAGCAGATGTCAACTTTGCGCAATGTGAGGGTTTCACTGGGGGTAGGACAGCATCAGTAAAAGGTTCACCGTTCAACTAGTAACATGCGGTCCTTACTAGGGTGTATATTCTAATTCGGCAATTACATGGTCTTGATCAAGCTGCGAGCACACTCCTATCTTGTGCGAAATTGACTTGGCGCCTTTGGTTTTGACTTCGCCAAGTCTAGCCTGCGGGTTTGTCTCGAAAACGTCGAGGTCTTCTGAGCGATAATTGTGATTTTTATGTTTCGTTCAGAGAAAGCTGTATTACCTTTACGTCAGCTGCATGGATGATATCAATTATCTCTCGTTGTGTCAGCAAGAGCGCTATAAACCGCGGCAAATGCAGAATGAAATGAACGAAGAGAGATAACCATGGCGCCAAGGTCTAGTTGCACATAGGATATGACGCAAGGATTTGCCTAGAATTGTGATTTCAACTGCTTGAATGGGAGATAAAAATCCATGCAAAGCATCACTCCGAATTCCGAGAAGAATTGAGTCTTTCGCATAAAATCCGTCTTGCACATGAACCGCTTGAGGTATCAAGCACTTGACACTGTCAGACGAGCATCTTGCAGCATAGAGCCAAAGATAAAGACATGCACAGTATGGACCAGACGCTCGGCAGGGCGTTATCATAACTTTCTCTGCATTGTAAGTAAGTATGGAACAAGGTAGCACTGCAAATATCAGAATAAGCAGAGTCTTGGAAGAAACCTCTCCCGGCGATGTTTGATGAGCCAAGCAAGTGAGGATGCCACTGAGAAATCACTTCAGAGAGCAATTAAGAAGATCTATGAGGATCGGAGCAGAGGATAACCAGACGCCAAAAAAACAAAGGAACTTGCATTTGTTGCAAGTTGAGGTAGGAGTTACATACCGGCAAAGTCCGGGAATTTGTCACTTTCGAGTTACATAACGTCGGGCCGATCTCTGCCGTTTTATTCCGAGTCCTGTGTATACAGGATTCAACCTGAGGCCTCTGCTACTCACTCTGACAAACCAGTAGCCGTAAAGGGGAACTCAAAACCGAGCCCCCAATTGATTATGGTGCGCGAATGGCTATAATACAAGTAATGTACAGCAGTAACATATGAACTGTCAGTGATGACACGAAGGCATGAGCTCATTGCTTACCTGCAGAATAGTTCTGAATAGTTAATAAATCAGAAGTGGCGATGCCACGAAGCCAGAATCTATTCTAGAGTAAGCGACCGAGAAGTGAAGAAGAGGCGGAGCCTCACCAGGCACGGAAGAAGAATTACAATGATAATATACTAGAGAGGCGACGCCTCGAAGCCTGGGGATGTAAATTAGGATGTGTCGGACATTCTGCATTAGCCTTTTATGGCTTTTAAACGGTCATAATGCCGAAATCGGCCGCGGAGTCATAAAAGAAAAGAGTCCGGGTTTTTAGTCGGCCTTTTAATTGACCTTTAAATAATATCAAAAGGGGTTCCTCATTCGCACTCTATACAAAAGAAAGTCTTGGGTGTGTTTTAAGTCTGTCTACAACAGTCCTATAGTAGGAATTAAGACTGGAGAGTATGTGTTTGGTCTATCGGTTACCTGGCTGAGGTCACTGAGAAACATCACTGCCGATTAAAAACTCACCGGAAAGTAAATAATCAAAAAAGCGGACTTTTAATGGGACTTGCCTTAAAAGGCTCATACCAAATCTCCGACATGGGACAAGAGTGAGAGAGCGTAGCTCGCCTCACCTTAGGATACTGGGTGGAGAAGAAGATGAGAGTGAGACCACCGTACCGATGTCTCTCATGAATCAGCGCTTCAGCATCCGCCGAAATTCGCCACGAAAATCTTCTCCCATGGCAAGAAGCGGTGCTTCTGATGAAGGTGGCAGAGCCAGAAACCAACTCGGCGCACGCGCCGAGGCCTACGAAAAAGCTCCCTACCCTTGGAATCCGCTTTTACGACGAACCTCGGTGGCGGTGCATGATGGTGATAGTCCGATAATTGACCGTGCCGCTCATGCCGTGTTCCCTGCTTAGTAATACTCTTCGCGTCACCTCGGACTCCGTTCTTCTTCGCTTTCTTTTGTTTTCCCGCCTCGACGTTGAACATGATTCAAATCGCCAACGTTTCGGTATGTACTTGAGATTAATACATTTATGACGGAATTAACATTTGCTTTAGCCGCCGTATCTCTGATTACTGGGGAGGCATTTGTCCAAACGGTCTCATCTCTCTGTATGCTTCACAGCCATTTCTCGTTCCTCGACCTCGACCTCGACCGCGATTCCACAACCGCAGGTAGAGTCTTAGAAGACTGACAATCTCGGCCACTTTTCCCGCACGGACCGTCACCGGGACTGGTGCTGTCAACTCGATCAGTATCCCTCCTGATGTCCAACAAAGGATGCCCTGCGGAAGCGTTAGGATAACGGCTGAGATGGGTTAGTTGGCGATGGTGAATGTGGTATGCTGGCCGGACCTTTTTGGGAGGACTGGCCATTTGAGGCCATAACGAAAATTGGGTATGTGGCCCCCTCACTCAGTTCAGTCTGCTGACTGAATTGAATCCCAGATATTGTCTCTGCTCGGAGCAGCTTTCTCCACTGCACGCTGTGGCTCCACCTGTTACTTGGGTACGAATCGGCATTGCGAAGGCCATTCAACTTCTCACCTTCGCCATCATCAATAGATTTGTTGTGGTGTCCTTGGACGTCGTCACCCTTCATTGCCCAGACTTGAGGTGCTGTATTCAAAGATCAGTAGTCTTTTACCATATATCATTAGACCATTATTCCATCAATTCGAATCCAAATGTACCGCTGTGACATCCGTTAACTTGTGAGCTTTTCCGAAGAGCAGGGGGATCCTGCTCTTTCTCTTTTCGTTTGCGCCCTGGAATCTTCTTGGCCTTGTCACAATCGTCGTAAATTTTCTCAGTTGGTCGGTACAAGCTCAGTATCCCTATTCCGTGGTACCATTCAATGCATCTTGTGCCGCCCACGCAGGGCAGCCTGGCACCCTATCTTCAGGACTCGGATCTGCTACGCCCTGCGATGGCCCACCGCTTCATCGTCTTTTGCTTTGCTTTTTACTTAGCATCAAGATTCGACTGGTCAGTAAGGTTGAAGATGCATCTCTCAGCCTTGAAATACAAGGCGTATCTCCTGTTCTTTCAATGTATCATCAATTAATGGAGGCAATTTACATGCATCCATAAACGCTCCCATGCTATACCCAAACTACTTGTGCCTACATTGTCCACGAGTCTACGACCAATCTATGACTCAATTCCCCATATTCTCTCTTGCTTCCGTCGGAGGTATCCTTCCAGTGCAAGATTGTGCTCCTACTGTGGGCTCCTACTCCGGATCTCAGACGTGTAGACTTTCCTGTTGGATCTGCGGGCAAACGATATCAATGGTTCAACGGCCTAATCGAGAGATATTCGAATACTATAGGTCCGCCTTTCTTGCTCGTGATCAACTCATATGTCATCTGTGTCGTTGTAATAATTATTTCCGACGCAACGAATATCCCGCCGTAATGCACCGGCGAATTTCTCTCCTCCCAAGCGTCCTCTCTGACATTCTTATTGTCGCTCGGCATGGACCTTACCGTGATGCTACAGTCCTATGTTACTCGTCAAAAGAAAGAATTCTTCCCTTTGGTTATTTATAATGCCTTATTGAGTCTGGCTGCTTTGGAAGTCTCTACCTCAATGGGGATCATACCTCACGTAAATTTCGCTATATGGTCTTGACTGTCTTCTGCGACATGAGGTGCGCTGAACTGGGTTGACGGTGCTTTTCTCGAGTCGTTTATACCCGGTGAAACCGTATCGTCGGATGTCTCTTTAAATGACTGTTTCCGCTTTTTTCAGAAACCACTCGCGGCGAGTTAAATCAGGAATAATGTGGAGAGAGATGTTGATGAGTTCCACTCACATAATACACAGATTTGATGCTTAATCAGGATTTACGTAGAGCTACTCTCTATGTATAACAATGAGAAGGGCACCTAACACGTTAAGTTCAATAGGAAACAGGAACGCGAAGTCAGAGGGATTGTACTGTAGATACCTGGTCAGTTTTTGTTATTTCGAAACATCCTCTGGAGTCAAATAAGATGTAACGTATTTTGGATTTCTAGATGCGCAGACCACCGCAATGCTAAACTTCTACAACCGATCCCCTGATTGGAAGCGAGGACGCCGTCAGTACACATTCGCTCTAAAACTGGGAAGTCGACGCTCGTATAAATTCTAACACTTCTTTTGCATACCCGGACGGGCCGGCGGTTGTCCGGTCGGACGTCTCGTCACCAGGTAGGCTTAGTGGTCCCATGATTCGGTTAGACAATAAGGGCTCCGAATAAAATACATCTCAGAGCAGACTTTGTGCTCAATGACACTCATGGCTGATACGGTGTGAATGACGAAGGCGACATCGGAGAATGATGGGCCTTTTCTGAAAGCAGATGAACACCAGGAATAGAAAAAAATAAGCATTCTGAGCACGCACTGAGTTTTCGCACTCATTATCTGGACATAAGCGTCGCATGAACGAGGATTTTGCACCTTGGGAGTCGGGACCCAAGGACTTGGTATACTAGAACTCATCCCATACCTGCGGCATAGACCGAAGGAAGTAAGTAAAATATAGCACCGAAGATATTTTTAGCGAGAGAACTATGAAGGGCCAGTAATATTGAAGGTTTGATTTCACGGCTTCAACGCCACATCTTATCTATACCTATTTGCCATTTTACTTTACTTTGACATTTTCGTACCTATCGTATCTTGACTCCGACCACCCACTGTCTCCGTACCTACGACAGAATATACCTGCCTTTCGAGTCAACCACGTCCTCTTTCCGAGTCGCCACCACCTAAAATCCAACAAGTAATGGGTATCGCCAACTGAGCACCAACTATCCATCGTACGCTTGTCGGGAAATTCCAAACCTTACCCCGTGATGCCGAGTCGGCGTGGCATAACCTCGGGCCAGGTTCACCCACGAATATTCTCTTCCGCCCAAACTCCGCGGCTTGTTAGGAACTTTTCTTCATCTGCTGTTTTGCTTGCATCTGATGCAACTATATTATCGTATAACCAGTCAATCTCTCTTACCGCCCATCGAAATTACGACTCAACTCTTTTAGAAAGTAAGTTTTCCAGCCCTGCTTTATACATTGATTGCCATGGAGATAGCGTGTACAGATCTCGTTTTCTCCTTTGTCTTTCTCCTTTGTTGTCCGGTCTCAATTACGCTAGGGAGCTAGGCCGGGAACAATAATTCTCTAAAAGCTGATGCGTGCTGGTACGGTTTTATTATGTCGTAGTGACTGTCAAGATGCGGTCTTACTAGCTTTCCAATGCTTCCGGCCTCAGTCTCTCCCGTTCATGTCCCCTAGAAGTATTATGTATGCACCCTACTTGTCTTGGTGACCAGTGGAACTCGACAAGTACCGGTCGGCGCCGTCCCATAGCAGAATGAACAATTAGCAACATAGGAAGCACCAGCCACTGAAGAATCTGCCGTGTTATTATCGAAGACTCTGGCTGTGGTGCTAAATGTTCAGGTGAGTAACTGTTATCCTCCTAAACTAACCTTGTTCATGCTATATTGTTATCCCAGCCAAAAGATGGCGTTGCAGATACCCTCGCAGCTGGCCTCTTTCTCGTCGATGCAAAGGTTTTTCGTACGTTTGGCTGCCTCCCCTTAAATCCGACGGAGTGACGATGATTAACTTTACCTTCCAACATATTGGGGTACCAATTCGTCCTGATTCTAACAACCATGCCTCCATCATGGTCTGCAACCTTAGGCGCTTAGTTACCCTCCTCCTCGGTCGGATATCTACATCTGGACTGTTTTTCTCGTCGGCGAAGCTATTTCCGAGCGCTCATTGAAGAAGGTTTCTCAAGTCAATTGGAGGAGGGTCTACGGTGCACTTGCTGGCTTGTCGATTTGATGGCATGTACCCACATCGCATGGGGCAATCTAGACGTTCATCACACGGTCATCTGGAACGTCCTGTCTGCACGATTAGAACCTTATTCGCCATCGAAGGTCCCAGTTCACTACAGTCATGTTAACAAAAGAGCCACCGCACCTTGACGCTTCCCCACGGCGAACACGCATGACAGTGGTATCTCGAACGCAATCCATATGCCAGATTCCCACTATGACTCGCACCTAGACTATCGCCCTCACCATCGAGAATAAAAGAAGTTACCGTGCCCCCCTGCATTCCCTGATCCCCGTCATGTGCTCTCACATTCAAAAAAGCGCGAAGCGCGTGGAAGGTAAGAGCTATTATTCTGTTCTGCAAATATCTCCATATTGATTATCTTTCCCAAGTCGGCAACATACACTTCTTCCGGAGAGCAGCGGAGGCTGTACACATTGCAGACGCTCGAGTCTCTACGGAGCTATCCATATCGCGAGCGAGCTGTCACATGATGCATTTAGTGTATGGCTTGCTGCTCTTCTCTTATGGGAAAGCGACTTTCTAACGGTACTCATATTGCAATTCAAAGGGAAGGTGTCAGCAGTCGACGCTATCACTCGGAACCGCCCACGACGCACGGCATCTGTTCTGTGCAGTCTCGCCCATCCAGGTCCCACTCGCATCGTTCTCCAGGCATGCATCTTCCTTTTACCAGGGCATGGCGAACCGTCACTCTTCGACTAATAATCGGAGGCTTTCTCGAGCAAAGCGCCTCGTCGCACGAATATTTCCCTCATTTCTGCACCGCCCCTCGGACATTCCATGCAGCATTCACTGTGCACATATGATTATTGCTGGGAAAGCTAGATGACCCTTATGCCTACACATGGTGTTGAACAATGTCGGCCGAGCTCTGGGATACATTAGCTGACTCATAATAATAACTTCTAGTTTCCGTTCGCGAAGCGGTTTCATAGACCGTGTCAACGCGCACCGAGAAGTAGGACGTCCAATGAGGATACTTCTGATCTCGAACTATCCCGGCAGTAACAGTCGCGAGGCGGTCGTATTTGGCTGTACGATGTTTTTCAAACTAGCCTCCGCACCACATATCCTAGTTCCGACGGTGGCATTGGTAGGATTCTGGTCAAATGGTCGACCCCCATTTCCGCAGCCCGACCGGTTCCTGAAAAGGCAATTCGTGACGATAATGCTACACTTAGGGTCTCTTTCGCGCGTCTCTAACAAATAGTTGAAGCGAAATCTCTGTTGTTGATGAGCGGTCTATGCACGTACCGTAATGGATATCGCATCATGGGAGCATTCAATCCGTACTATCAATGACCCTGCCCGATATCAAGGTTCTGGTACAGTTTCCATCATTTCGGGGCCAATCCAATGCGTGTGTTATTTTCCGGCCTGCGAGGGAATAAGACTGAAAGTACTTATATCGACGTGTCTTGCAGCCTACCCTATCCCACAAACTATTTTGTCTATGAATATGTTTCCGGTGCGTCTCCTACACTCCTTTGAGCTTGGCACCGACATACTCTATCCATACAGGCTGGCTCACGCGTCTTCTTTTACGACTCTACTGGCCAGCTCGTTAGAGGCGTCGTCGAATCCACTACCCGTATGGCAGATGTAAGTATTTCATCCTCTAAGAGCGTACTTCCAGCTGAGATGCTACAGGGTACGCAAATGGTTATCATCAGACGCGACAATGGAGGAATTATGACCTTGCCGTAAGTGGTTCACTTTTGTATTGCGTTGCCATCACCTCATGACCGTAGATCCGCGAGTGTATCGAAAGGTTAGACAGCATGTGGGTGCTGTGCTGTGTAATGATGATGAATGAGGGGAACCCCAGGGCCTCGCGTAGATTCTCCATGACAACGAAATGTGTATCTGTTAATGAACACAATGCTTCTTTCTTTCGGATCACCATTGACCCAATAGACGCAGACTCGAGTACCATAGCAATCGGAAGGTTGATCAGTTGTTCGTGGTGCTGAATAAGGTCTTCGATCAAGTGCTGGTTGGTATACGACGTGACAAGGGGAGATTCGCGTTTCTCTGTAAAGTCAGATATTAAGATTGAATAAGTATATTAATTGATGATCATCCATGCTAATACCTAACATTTGTACACGGAGGAGTTCCGCATGTCTGAAGGGTATGGCTAGAGGCACTGCAGCCTGCAACTGGAAATTCGGGGGTCATTTCATTGATACCTCAGGTTTCGTTGACCTCAATCAGAAAGAATAAAGTAAAGGGTACCCTAAAATCACAGAATGTAGCGTAAGATGGTTGTGACTGAGACTAAGATGGGGGGACGGATACAGTACCATACTTTCGCGGCGCGAGAGCGGATTCTACAAAGGTTTGAGGTCGGCGAAACGGGGGACAGACTCGTTGACCGAGGACAATATGCTGGTGCTGCGTTGAATTCATCCAGAAAATCACTGCCTTTTACCTGAAATAAGCGAGAGCGCGAGGACCCACTACCCGTCAGCAAGATCACGCTAATTCGATATTCGGTACCGGAGAAGATGTGCCTCGGACCAAGTTATGGTTTATCCGACGATACCTGGTATCTCAGTCCTGAAATAGGACTTCAACATTGAGAACGAGCGTATCGTGTGGTACTTTGATCAAAATCAGCAAGTGCCAGTCGACGAACAAAATACGACTCCGAAACGCATATTGCATGTTTTAGAGTTAACCACTCTTTTACGAGAGGGTAAAATTATACCAGGGGCTAGATATATCCGAGGGCAACAAGAAAAATCAACCAAAAATCAACTGTAAGGGTGATAAAAAGCGTAGAAAGGTGCTCACTGCCGGATCAAAGTAGGAAGGAAGGCTGTGGCACAGACATGGGAAAATATTGCCCCGTGGACTGCCGCGATCCTCTTTTTCTCTTTTTGTTCCTGGGACTCACGACGTCCATGAGGGAGAATTGCTAGTGGGCTGGTAATAGTCGCAGGTCAGGTACGTCAGTACAGGTACAAGAATACGTTATAGAATTCTCACCTCAAATACAGGTGATTCGCGAAGGAGCCGGCCGGGTCCAGCGCTTCCGCTCATTTCAAGGTTTTTTACGCTGGCTTCGGGGTAGTCCATATCTGTTTGCGGTCCTTTACGCCGACATACCTGACCATTAGGCACCTCTATTTTGATTGTCAGCTAGACCCTCAAAGTCCTCGGGATCGTGCGCTTTGCGGTATGGACGACGGAATGATTGGGTTGCACCTAAAAGACTCGTAAAGTTATGGAATTACACATATACACGGACGCCAACAAGAATATTCCCATTGACAGGCAAAGTGCAAGGATTGGTATGGTGTCTCCCTTCTCTGCCTTTGCCGAGTGACTATTTTACAGCTTTTCTTGAAAATGGAGCGCTGGTCCTTACCCCGAGCCCATTTAAGACCAATCCCGGGGTATGAACTCCTTGGCGTTTCGTATCTCGATCTGAATCAATATTTCTAGCCTATTAAGGCGCAACAACTCTCCATGGGGAAGAGTAAAAATGTATCCCTGCCGTGCTGCCTTTCCATGGGGATCCTGGATATTGTAGGTGCAGCGCAGTGCACCACTCATCTCTCCGCTAACCTTATGACTTTAGTCGGACCGATGAACTCACACGGCGCGTCTCGAGATCCGGTTCCCCAATCGAAGTCGAAGCTCGAATCAATTCTCAGCGTAAAAGACGCATGAGTCAATCAGACAGGTGCTTGAGAGGGGCGCTGGATTCCTGGTTGCGAGTCGGTGCTACCGGTTCTCATAGGGAGTTATCCGTATGTGGCGGGCTGGTATTAGTGAACCTTGTTGCTGTCACTGGAACGCGCTGGAACAGCTATTTGCGTCACCGCAGTACCAGTTCTGTTCCAGAAGTTTACTCGAAGACTCTTTGTGAACAGGCAGCGGATCGCAACATGATCATGTACGTCGATGCGACCGGACGAGTTTAATAACCATCGGACTTGCTCGTTTCTTTGTGCTCATTGCCGATCCCCTGCCTCTCGTATTGACTTGTTGTCTATACGAAGTCTTCCTCGGGACCTTCTAGTCTCTCGAAACCGGTCCGATTCACAAGAGACGTCATAAAGTTTAAACACTACCCTGGAGCTTGAATCGTAAGTACGACTGCAATTCCGAACTCATCCATATAGTCATTGACTCCATTGTGTTAGGTCTCGTGCTGTCCTCCACTTCCCAGGTTTCTGCGACAAATTCTCCATTGCTGGCGCCTGAAGAACACTGAATCTAGTACTCAATGCCAGAATCCAGAAGGCATGGATGAAGAATATTCGGGTATTATTCGGTCAATCAAGAACGCACGAGTTGATACTTAGGGTTGCTGCGGAACATACCGGCAGTGGATTTTCAGGGCCGCTGTATGGGCCATTGCCCAAGGAAAATACTTATCCAGCAGCGAGGCGTCGTGGAGAATCCGAACGTCGCATCGCGTCGCTGTTTAAGTCAACTGTGTCTAGCAACGAAATTACTACCACCGTTTTTTTCAACTTGAATAAATTCTACAAATTTTGAATATTTTGGAACTGCCAATGGTATGTCCCGTTTTACGTCTATCGCTCAATACTGACGCGCGATTAATTTTAGATGGATAGATTTTGCCGAACCGAATAATTGAATGACGTTCGCGTATCACCAGCTCAAGTTTCACGCCAAACCCGTTCAACAGTTCTGTATTTCAGTAATGTGGACCTCCTGGCCTTCCTTAAGAAAATGCCGGAAAGAAGGTGGGTGCGAGCACCATTCAACTGTGCCGAACCGTGATGCCGTCTGTTTTGGGTTGACGTTGACAGAAGTCGCACCTCTCGATGGCGCTGTATTCGCATATCGCCACCTGCTGGGATCACTGATCAATGCTCAAGGCCGCCCTGGATGTTCGGTACATCAACAACACGTGTATACCACGCGCTGACTATTCTACGTCCGCCATACTCGCGCCTTCTCTTACCTCACGAGTCCACTTCGTTGGGCAAAGATTCCTCGTCTGGGCGGTCATTACAGCTTGCCGACGTCGAGATTTGCCATGTATTTTCCCCCTTTGGTCGCCTTAGATCATTCGGATAGGTCTTCTTCGTTACTCCATCTATCCATGACTTCGAACTCGGGCCGAGTCATTGTTGGTATTTAACAACTCTGACCTCAACCACTACCTCCTGCGATACATCTTTCTACTACCCGCTGTTGCGACACTCAATCTCATGGCATCCTATTTTCGCAGTCTCTTTGGAGGCAGCAAACGACGCGCATCGCTCTCAGACGATTCTAAACCGCGTCAACGTTCTCATTCCACTCCTCGGAGTTGCAGGCAGGAGACCACTCCCAGTACAACGTCAACAAAGCACGTTCCGAAGAGGAAAAGGAGTAATTCTTTATCGTATGCTCCTTCTCCTTCCAAGGGCTACTCTTACACATCACTTCCTTCACACACCAACAAACATGGTCATCATCATTCCCAAGAGCTTCGCATCGTCAGTTACAAGTACAACCGCCGTACGTCATTTTCATACCTTACATCTATTCAGCAGAAAACTAATTCCAAGGTCTTAGCTACACCATACCCTATCTATCTTCCAAATGCATCACCACAAAGTAACCATTCCCGTACA
Source organism: Desarmillaria tabescens (assembly GCF_030435595.1). Lineage (NCBI taxonomy): Eukaryota > Fungi > Basidiomycota > Agaricomycetes > Agaricales > Physalacriaceae > Desarmillaria > Desarmillaria tabescens. The sequence goes on from NW_026848472.1 coordinate 26,950, forward strand.
AGCTCGTCAAGTTCGTCACCACCCGATTCGTTTCCGAAAACGAACAGCGCCAGTACAAGCAACTCCTCGCCTCGCCCCGTTTTGAAGAAGACCTCCCACTCGAATGCACGTACGAGTATACAGCGTACGTCTCTTTTGCGTATTCAATTTTCATTAAACGAACCTTTACCAGATCACGTGTCATTCGCTAATCCCAACCGACCTGAGGCACTCCACATGCATCCTCTCTTCGCCTCGAGTCGTCAATGCCACGCGCCAATATGGTACGACGTGACATTTACGCCGTCCTCGAAGTCCGTCGTCGACCGAAAAACTCGGACGCCGATCCCTGCCCATACGCTATCTCAGCCAGCCACTGATCCCGCAAACTCTGACAAGCTCGTGTTGAAATCGAATAAACTCCCATGGCCAATCGTTGTTCACGCGGATGGAAAGGTGGTAACGAACCTTGACCTCCTCTGCGCCGTGCATGGGACTTTGTCGACGAGGGTGACGCACCGAGAGTGGGAGGTACTGGGGCATGGTACGCATGCGCAGCTGAAGGCGGCGAGGGCGTACGAAGCACGGTGTAGGAAACTTGGGGGTGGATGGGACGGTGGCGTTAGAAGGATTGATTGGCTGGGCGAGAAGACGTATTTGGTTGGAGTTGAGGTGGATAAGAACGCTGGAGTGGGGAGGCTGGTCTTTGGGAAGCCGTGAACACGGACAGCTCAGAAGGACTTCATCGTCGATAGTAAAACATTTACCTGGATCTGTATCCTTTTGGTCATTATTCTATGGTAGGGATATTAGTTAGCATAAGTAATTAATTCTTCGCTGGACTTGATCGTTGTAGCTAGTGTTTTAGGTAGATGTAATGCACGGGACTTTGTGCTATAACAAATGGAATACTCTTGATTTCAAGATTTGGGTGACCCGTTGCATAAAAGTAATCCTGCTGCAATCTCGTTCACTCTTCTTCGAATAGTGTCTTCGGACAGAGATCTGATCTCATTCGACTGCCTTTCAAGATACATATCAAAATTCCTTGATTAATATTCACTTACGTGGCTAGTAATATATCTTAACTATTGTCCTCTTCGCCTGGCTGGCCATGACTGTTAGGTGAGACGTCGGAATCAACCTCAAGGCAAATCATCTGCCTCTGTTGCTTCGTAACAATGGAAATTTGCACCGATAATCCACCAAATATGATGGTTTCGATGGAGTAACCTTGGGGAAGAGCGTCTGAGAGGTCCTATGCGAGGCAACACAACATGTAGAGGATAAAATTATGGGATATACAATCTCCGCTCTGGCAGGAAGGAAGCCCGCGAATACGGTGGACGTAGAATAGCGAATGCTCTGCGGCATTCACGTGTTGTTGGTGTATCATATCTGGGGTGGCCTCGAGCACTGCAATCACGACGAGGCGCCTGTATGTAAACGAAGTGCCACACAGACATGTTCGTTCGGCCCGGGAGGCAATATCAAGATTAAGCGAGGCGAACTACTGGCAGGTCCGTCAATGCCTTGCGGAAATCTAGAAGAATGACACGTAGAGTTTTATCACCTTTACTGTACAGGGTAGGCTCGAATTTTTTCGGCCCAGACGTTCGCGTCAATCTCGGACCAGTCCTTAAATGGTTGGCAAGGTATTCCGAAATGAACACCTTACTACCCTGAAAATCTACTTCTTTGATCGAGACCGTCTGAGAAGGACCGAGTTCCCTCACGCCATTAAGAATAGCATTTTTGTAAAATATGGCAATGCCTCCCAGTTGCACACGATGTCCACCTGCCAATGACGCCGTAGACTTTGTATCCATATTTGTGGGTGTCTTTCCACTTCTTGATTGGGTGAGAATTGAGAAGCGTGCCGTGCTCAAGTGTTAATAACATCCGGACCTAGCGGAATATACCTCAGGAACTAATAGCGAAGCAGATGAGGTCGCGCTCACGCTGCTCGAGCCAACCTCCGTGCATGATAAATATTGAGCAGTCGTTGACGAAGCTCATTACAAATTGGGGGATGGTCGGAAGAACGCTTCATGGCACAGGTGTGCCATTCATTGGCAATTGCTTCTTGAGCAAGATATAGAAAGTCCTAGAGTGGAGGAGAAATAGGATACCATAGACGGATAGAGCACGAGGGTGGCCCAATGCCAAAGTGCACCATCGAGGTGTACGAAATTGTCAAAGTAATAACTCGAACCAGTGCCAACAAGAATCCCGAGAAGACTCCTTTCATACCTTTTGGCGTAATCTTCCTAGCACTCTCCTGAAGTTTTTCTGCATCATATCAATTTCGAATAGTTCAGGAAGGGACGACAGCGTAGCTAGAGAACTTCATAAGAAATGAGCTTTTTGTGTGCACACGACCGTCACTCGGGGCTTAAATGTTCCAGCCAGGCCAACGTGGATTTTTGGGAATGTCCATGTGCCTTGTTATCACAGAAGCAGCACATAAACGACGAGGATATCGGATTAGCAAGTAGTGAAGCAAGCAAGTTGATGGTCATGGGAGCTGAAAGCATTTCTATGGGAATCAAGCTAGGCCGGGCCGGTAACGGATATAGTCGGCCTTGGCATCCGTAATGTGGCCGACATGCCGGCACCATCGTCATCATCATTCTGTCCTTGCCTTCTGGGTTCAGCGGCAGTAGGCTACGTACTATTCAGCATCGGCCGTCCCGTTACTCTCTGTCAAAATTTGAGATCGATTCTGCGGTGTTCTCTTCGAAGTAGCAAACCTCATAGTCTTCAAGACCGCAAACTCCCAGCCCTACTTAATTATCGCGCACCGACGAGGTCAAAGGCGTCATTGGAGGACAATAATTATGCTTGTAATTGAAGATCCTGCGGTGCGTGTGTATCACTCGCACAGCTAGATACGGCATCTGGTATTTCCATTTCTTAGGTCCACACCTCCAGCTAAACGCGTCCGAACGGCCAATAACTACGACATTGGAAACGAAAAACTTTCAGCAGCAGAGGAAAACCGTTCTGCTCTTTTTCTTTTTGTTTGGAGACACCAGCTTGATGAGGTCATCCCTTCGTTGTCGTGTCGAACAGATGGTCCATAGCCTGGACCGATCTCCTCGTCAGCAGAGGGTAGCACGAATGATGGACGTAAATATTTGATTTTCTTGTTAGATTCAAGTTCATCTTCGTCCCAGGCGGCCAAAACGAGAACATCTCGAGTCCGACGTAGTAGATGCTTTGCCGTTTTCCTCCAATGACATCGCCTCAGCCGAGTGCTATGGGTTATTCTTATACGTACGTCATATATGGGTTTTTCAATCAGTGGCTACCACAGTCAATAATCTCCTCCACCTCCGGGCAACCGAGTGTCCGTAAAGGTATCCGTCGTACTGCTATTCGCGTCCTGGTCCTTACCCCTTTTGCACAAATCCAAGCACGGAGTACATGCCGCCGAAACCACCAACAACCTGTGACAAACGTTCACGTACCTTTCAAAGCCTGGCGGTCCCCTTCATCGGGGCACTCCTTGCCTCGACGACGGCCAGATCACCATAAAGCATACGGATGTCCAAGACTAGTTTCATTATCGTGAGGATGTGGAATGAATGTGCATGAGGAAACCCAAAGGCAACTAGAGGAGCTGACTAGAGAGGGGGGAGAGCGATCAAGGCCCAGAAGAGGACAATACGGGAAAGGAAGAACATAGACGCATGCTTGTTTTCATCTAAGAATATGGCTGGGAAGCAGTGATTGGGTTACGAAAAAGGACGCATCACCCGGAAATGAGTCTGAAGGTCTTGAATGACAAGAATTCGCACAGCTGGTGCAGGTGACTATCAACAAGGTGGTAATCATCTTCCGTCTTCAGTTGCTTTTTGATCACGCCTCACCAAATATTGAGCTCAGGCTTCAGAACCGTCATTGGTGGGGTAGAACGTGAGCGTTGGGATTTAATTGTTATTTTTATGCCACGGTTAACAGGCAACACAAAACATGTGCGTTAGTTGGGTCAAAGTCTAGTTTTGTACTTCTAGACTCGGCAGCAATAAACTACGGGCCATTCCAGTACCAAGTTCCAACTATTTTGCGTCGAAATATTGTTTCGTGATCTGTTTTTCCTTGGTGTAAATTGTGAACATCGCTCTAGCTTTTTCTATGAAACACATAGCCAATTTGAGTGCCAGAAAGGTCTATTCTGATGAGCCTGAGGTGGTCGGTAGGTGAACAGTGCCACTCGAGTCGCGTTCAAGAAGTTGAGTGACGTTACGTCACAAGTGATACTTATTCTCTCCCGGCCCGGAACCGGTAACCGTCGTCGAACCATCACCTGCGCCAACACCAACACCAACATCGTCTATGTCTCTCATGAACGAAATACCCAAGCAATCTGCCCTCGCGGAGGCCTTTGAACTCGAAATATTGGATGGTAAAGGCAGCACAGTCAACTTTGGCTCTCTTCTTCCCTCGGATCCGCCGGAAAAAGTTGTCGTAGTTTTCATTAGCTGAGGCACTTTACAGTCGGCACCTCTTACATCCTGACTCTCGTATTAGGGCACTTTTTCTGTGGAGTGCGTGACCGTGAAATTCTCACTTATGTCGCTCGTTAATGGCGAGGTCATTCCAGTCGTGCAAGGTATGCCATTCTTCCAAAACTTTCAGAAGCCTGCCTTTCACTTTTGTACAGCAATACGTCGAAGAGCTTGCCTCTGTACCACAGGAATCTCTCGACAAAGCCAACGCTCGATTTATAGTCATCGGATGCGGGCATCCTGATGCTATCAAGTTCTACAAAGGTTCAAAATACATGATCTTCCGGTGGTACTAAATACAACTCCAACCTCAGAATCGGCCAAATTTCCGGGTCAGATCTATGCAGACCCGACTCGAAAGCTATACCACGCTCTCGGTATGGATATAGAAAACCTTGCTATGACTCCGACTGGGAAAGAGAGACGCAGTTATCTTAAGATCGGCACATTTTATAACGCGGTGTCTAGTACTTTCGTAAGTCCACCGTTTTATCTCTTTAATTCTTTCTTTCAGACCTGATGGCCCGTAGCAAGGGCCACTTAAGAACCCAAGTCTCATCGGAAAGCAGGGAAAAATCTCCCAGCTGGGCGGCGACTTCGTTTTTGGACCGGGTAAGCATTGTATTTCTCTTTGTCAAAGGAAATCGTCATGATTGTTAATACAGGAAAAGAGTGTATCTTTGCGTCTCGAATGCAGAATACAGAAGATCGTGAGTATTCTTGCATACTGTTAGTCCAGTGTTAATGGTGTGACAGATGTCGAGGTGTCAGAATTGATGAAGCATGCTGGCGTTGATTTGTGAACGCGTAACAATACCGATGACCATTGGTTGTATATTCAGGAATTATCCAAACCTCATTCTACCATTCTTTCCCAGGACACGGGACGACAAGCTCCGGCACTCAATAGCTCTAGGTTTGTGTGGGAAAGATAGACCTTGTCAGGTCGAAATTCTTCCCATCTCTTCTGGGAGCCACACTTTCAGATATACCAGGGAAATGTATCGGGCCGACAAGACTCAGGCAGGATCATTGCAAGGATTCTCACATCCGTTTGATTTATCCAGGTACGTAGAGCCTGCTACTAAAAGTAATATGAATATTAATTTCAAGCATTTAGGCCCTCTTGTTCTATCGCTGTCATAATACAGTCGTTTACTGAGAACTGAACGTTCCATCCCGCGCCAAATTTCCAGTCCTTAATGCAAGCCAGCCGCAGCAACTATAGCATGAATCTATTGGTCTTCGAACACAGTTACTCTCGTCCAAACTCAGCGCTGCAGTGATGAAAAGATGAATCAACGTCGACCCTCGAGATATATTCGCCGCTACCGATTTGAGCTACCACTGCCTGAGCCATAGCGTTCTGTTTAAGTTCGCCGTCTCCACCTCTATCTTTACCGAGTTTTAACGCTCCACCAATGTCTATGCGATAAGCGACTGCATCGCTGCAGACGTTCCCTTCCTCCTAGGGTTTCAGGAGACGGAACTAAAGGCTGAACTGGACACCGCGCTACTTAATACCAGTTTTGGTCTGAAAGCTTTGGAAGTAGTCACGCGGATGAACGCAGGAGTTGTGGTAGCTAAAGGAGGAAGCGCAAAAGGAAAACTCACAGGAAAGAGAGCAGCCGAGAAAATTACTTGACGGAGGCATCCTACATATCCAATGTTGATTTGTTGCGGAATACCGGGACAAACGAAGCCTTGATGACGGAAACTCTGACTATCGGTGAAGAAACAGCACTGCTTGGGCTCGTTCCGGGCTGCTCCAGAAAGGGGACCACGTCTCGTACCTTACTCCAAAATTCTCTAATTGTATCGCTCACTTGGGACTCCGATATTAGCCAAAAGCAGCCCCCCCCCGGAAAACGTCTCCAGGAGAACACAAGCTTTAAACCCATCTAACCTGCCGGATGCATCTCCGGTACAGTTGCAGTCAAAATGCCTTCTACTAGTATGTTCGCTTGCGGAATGTACTGATGTAGAATACCACAAAATATTACAGTACGTATAGATTACACTCGTCTCATCTGTGGTTGATCTTCAAGCACGACAATGAGCCTCAGCTCTGTCAAGAAAGACGAACATGAAAATTTTACCAGAGTAGGAGTACTTAAGGCCTCCAATCTTCTCTCCTCTCTTGCCCATCCCCATTATGCGCCGCGAACCAAGCTTGGGTATCTGATAGCTTTGCCTTGCCATCAAAGAGATCCTGCAGTATCTCTGACACTACTCGCTACCAACTGAAGTCAAGGAAAGCATGGCGGGTAAGCGTCGGGGTGACGTCACATCCGGCAAGTTCCGTTCCCGGTCCGAATAGCGACGTTGTTTGACAATGCTTGGCAATAGCTACTATTAAGCGATCCTAGGCCAGAGGGCGATGTCTAGGAATATAGAGCGGCCCTTTCCTTCTAATGAACTGCCCAATGACAGCGATGCTGTCGAAACCTATGGACTCGTTCAGAGGGCTAGTGTTGCCCAGAGTAACATCCCATTTCTTCGTGCCTTCAACCGCTTATAGGAGACTCTAGGTCGGTTGCCTGCTCCAAATGATTCAGGCTACGTAAATGTTGTCTGCGTCACGAATGCAACTGTTGCCCTCCGCTCCATTGAAAATGGAGGTGCCCGTACGTTGCCAGCTCAATATCGCAATGTATCGATCCTCATTGTTTGAATGTTAGCTATCTGGTTTGCGCCAGTGCAAGAGTAGATCAATAGGCTGGAAGGCAAAGTCGATACGTTGATCATCGGCTTTAATGAGCTGCTGATTGACAGCCGAAAGGTACCTCCCTAATCTTAGTGCTTCATTCCCATCATTCATTCCGCAGATAGGACCGTAACTCAAGTTCATTTACGGGCCTTTCAGCGAGGTACCGTTTCGTGACAGGACGAAGCCCTGGGAGGCAACGGTACCGGGCCCAGTCTGTATCCCTATCTCCACCTATTTCTTTTCAACTGAATGCTACTATTAGGGTGGGTCCGAAGTTATACTCCCACTCCTCGTAACGGCTCAGGACATTGCCAATTTGACATTCCCTCAGAGCTATGCGTACTTCAAAGGATATTACCCTGACGATGAGCTACCTAATGGCGTTAGCGCCCGTCAGCGGCGCATAAGCCTTCTATCGGGCCATAGGACGAAGTGATTTGGCCGAGAGTTTTCCACTAGGACAATAGCATGTACACCCTGTTTAATGACATTGAATTCTCATGTGTTTGCTACTTAGAGTTGCGATTTCTACCTGAGGACCTCCGCCTGTAGCACGACAAACCCCAATGGATTGCCATATGCGGTACAAGGAATCGAAGAGAGGATTGAAGCCCGCGTGGTGTACTCAGGGTCCAACAAATCCTTTGTTAACCCTTTCATGGCGATGCCGCCACCTGCCACCCATCAAGGCATAACGCCTCTCAACGATTCTTGTCCGCCTCCAACATGAACGAACCGACGTCTTCTACGAAAAAGTCCAAGAAACGCTCCGAGAACTCCAAAGATGCGATAGCAGCTGCTATTGAGTTCGCCAAGGTGACGGTTGCACTCGGTGAAATGTTGCCAATTGTCGGCGGCTTCTTGAAGGGCCTTGGCGGCGTTGCCTTGGTTTTTCTGCCACACCTAGAGGTTGGTTGTGTTTCCGACGTCTGTTTTGCATCGCTGATGATATCTCGGCAGCAATATGGAACGAATAAGGAGGACGCGGAGGAGCTGGCTAAAGATATTACTGATGTCCTGGTCATTGTTCACGATGCCGTTATCAAATTGTCCGCGGTACCCGAGGGCATCACATATGCTGAAGATATTCGAAAATCTTGTTTGGAATTCCAAAAGTCATTATCTTTTCTACGCTGAGAGAATATCTATTTCTAATATCGTCAATGCAGGTTTCTATCCAGTCTGACCACTGAAGTACGCGATATCAATCGAAATCAACGAGGGCCATGGAAAAGTATCAAGCAGTTCCTAACTTCACAGAGCGTTAGAGATGAAATAAATGGATACCGACAAACTATGGAAGCCGCGAAGTCAAACCTTCTTGTTCGTATTCTGCTTTCCCAAAGATACAGGCTGCTAATTGATGCTATAGCTTTCATTATCACTGAACTCTAATGCTTCCGTTTCCCACATGAAGCATGGGATCGACTCCCTTCAATCTATGCAAACTGACCTTGTCAACGTGGCGAATGGTATTCAGCGCGACATTTCTCATGTTAGAGCTAATACCAGAAAAACTATCGTCAACAACAAGGTTTGCATGCAAGATTCTCTAATCCTATATAACACACTGATGAACATTTCTAGTTCCACAATCTACTTCACAGCGACATTCAAATCCGGGAAATGTGGTCGCACAGAGAGGTTATTAACAATAGCAGCAGACGAATTGGTGAAGTCATCAAATTTACGGCGGATGTCTCTACGTTGGGCCGTATCATGGTTGTGAAGGAATACTCTGGGTCTCTGGGTCTCGTGGTAAGTTTCGAAACGACGAACGTCCTTGCGATGAACTCATAGGAGTGAAGGCGTGGAAGCAGCAATTAGATATTCACACCCAAGTCGGAAGGTCAGTAATCCTATTCTTTGTACTGCCGAAAGTTGACCACCGGCAAAAGACATCCAAACTTGCGCCAGCTGTACGGGGTTGTTGAACCTGGTCAGACGCCCTCCTTGATATTCTACGGAAACTCTGGTATGGATTTGCGCTTTCCTACGCTTTAATAACTGAACGAGCCTTAGGGGAAATGCCATTGACAGAGTTTCCTAAGCTCTTTGAGAAACGTCTCGAGTTTCTCGCACATTTTGTATTGGTATGGTCCATTATCGAAGTCACCCTCGCCTTCAGACTGACCGATCCGCAGACCCATGCATTCCACGTATGTAGCGATCCGTCCGCTGTGAACGAGTAAACATCTGATCGGTAGTCCAATAGAGTGCCTTCAGATTTTCACTCACATGTCTTCAATTGACCTTTGTAAGCGGCTTTTATTTATCTCCATCTACGGTTTGGTCGTGCTAACTGCCTAAATGCAACAGGGCTTCAACGACGTTCGCTGTACCCCCGATGGACGTCTCTTGTTCGACGACTTGCAAGTCTCGCCGGACTGGGACAAGATTTATATAAAAAACCTCGCTGACCTGTTCCGACCGGCTGCGGAAGAGATACGGGATTCTCTCGATCTTTTTATGCGACGACGGAATGAGCCTGTGATGGTGAAGGAGCATCTCTTGTCCTACTACGACATCCTTTCAGTGGGAACGTCGCTTCATGCAAACGTCGGTTCGCCCCTTGAACATGAAATGATATTTGGGAAGATCGTTGTAAGCGATACTCTATCGGACCGTCATTTCTTCATCGACTCCCTTGAAGATGAACACCCGCCCGTCCGGATCTCGGTGATCTCACAGCCTGGAGCTGGGAAATTTCTCCAGCTCCCGAGCGGCGTCTGGCGGCAAGTCTCACTGCTTCGTTCGTCCTGTATCTGTTGAAATGAATTATTTATCAGATACACTCTTCCGGAAGGCGTCGATGCCGTCGACTTCCTTTGCTCCATGAGCCTGACAACAGCAGCAAAACGGGAATATTTCTTCCACTGGTTCTCACAGGGTCCGCGAATTTTGGCCAAGATGTTCATGAGTTCCGGCGTCTCGCACCCTCATCTAATCGTCACGCAAGGTATGCAATCCTTGTTCTCGAAATGGCCGAAGTAATGAAAGTATGCCCTAGTCACTCAGCGATATTTTCAAATTCTCGTAGAGACAGAGTCCTCGAATATTGACTGGCCACCCTCCAGCGTCCCATATCTGTTTATTGGCGTTCCTCCCCTCACTGAGAATCATGGATTCGGTGCACCAGACGTCTACCTTTCCAGTGATCCATATGGTGCTAGACTCACTATAGACGCACCGAATAATCATTCTGGATATTCTGTAGCACTGACAGAAGTTGGCCACGACATACTATTTCATCGCCCTCTCGGTCTTGAATGCAGCACTCTCTTCCACAAGATATGCGGCTTTCACCCCCTGAGTATTGAAATTGCGAGATATTTGAACCAATCGGAGCTATCCGCGCGTCTCATCGAAGATGAAGGTATATTTCCGTACAGCGTTCTTTTAAAAGCCTGCACTGACACCTCCTTCAGCGATAAGTACGGAGGTATCTAGGGGTATCAGCGGGTGTTCTACGATAACTCAAACCGCCAGTACTGTGCCATGTGAGCAGTTCCTATAATGCTCCGCTAAAGGCTAAATCCGTTTTCCAGGGGAACAGCTCAAAGCGTACTCTGACATGCTAGAGGTCCTCGAATCAGATACCTCAAAGCTGGAAGATCGTAATCATGATCCGCTCAGAGGTGAGATATACAACTTTTATATTTTTTTTCAGTACTCAATATTTTTCGATCGGAAGCTCAAATCTACGAAGTAGAACCCGACGGAATAAGCAGCTCCGAATCCTCTAGTAGGCGCTCAATCTGGACTCGTTGCCGCTTGATATTCTGACTCTCGGTCTCGAAGGTATCACGGAATTCGGTTCACCTATGTCACGAATTTCTCTGTGTATCTATGTCATTGGCGGCGTTATCACGGTGCTCGTTGACTCGACGCTTGTTCGAGTGACTCTCCTTATCGCATTATTTCTTCATTCTTGGGTGTACCAAGGCCCTCGTTCATGATTTGTAAGTAGTGCATATCTGGATGCAGACTTTGTACGTTAACAGGATAAATCTTACCACCGCAAAACGACGAGCATGTCGGCCCGAGAATGCCGTCGTCCCCGATAAAGGATGATTGCAGGTGGGTTTACTGTGCGGATATTGCAGCATAGTACAACCTCACAGAGATGCTCAATTCTGGATTTCCCGCATACCAATGCCTACAGAATATCCCACTGCTATATGATTCTTCATGCTCTTCAGATTCTGGTCGCTTGACGCTCATTATCATATTTGTTAATCTTGATTCTTAATACTAGCAATTAGACACATAGACGGGATTAGTTAGATAATGCTCCAATGTCAATCACTACTCATTGAGCCCATTTCCAATCCCCCGGCCTTTCCATGTTTATTATTTTTTCAGACCCTACTTTCACCAACTTGGCATTTTCTGACGTCCTGGCAGCAATGCATTATCTTTTGAGAGTTGCTATTATGGAACGGCGACAGACTTACACTGAAGATGTAGTAAGAGACAATTAGATAGATACAAGATATTCATTCACCATACCTTCAAGTACACCTAGAAGATCACGGAGAAGGGAAGTATCCGTGGCGCAACTCGCCCTACATCTTGTATCAAAAATCGTGCCTCGGGAGGACTATATTCTGCCCACCGAATAAATAGCATCTGCCGTTCGTTAGCCTTGCGAAGCATTCTATGAAGTATTCACGACCTGCATGAGCATCACCTGCCTCTCCGGAAATATCCTACAGCAATTTAAGGTAATATCAATAGACACGTAGGGAAAACACACCGGAAAGAAACTCCTGATATTCGAGAGGTATCTTCGTCTTAAAAGCATCGTTCTTGTTGAAGAACAGACTGGAATATTTTAAACACACCTCAAACGGGGAATAAGTGTGGCTGGCTTACCAAAGAAGCATGTTTAAACACTTGGGAATCACATACGGACTTCCATTCTCTCATGGTGTCTTCCATGATATTCTAAGAAAATCACAATCAGGGCGAGTAAATGAAAGAGATCTGAACGTACCGCGTCCTGCTTCCCTCCAGTGAATTGGTCATACGCGCTCAAGTCAACGATGAACAAGACACATTTAAATTCCTTCGAATCATACGTGCCCTCCCTCCACCTATCGTTAATCTCGGCCAAGCGACGGTCCTTTCCTTCGATATCCAGAGCCACTTCACTGCTCGTCAGCAGGTTGAAAGGAAAGTCTTTGTTTTTATCCTTGGGGTCGTTGTTAGTTTCAGTGCTGGAAGGGTCGATCGAATTCTGTTGAGAGGAAGCGGAAACCTGCAAGTTCTGAACCATAGTTGATACTATATTAATAAAGAAAAATGTAAATTTCTGAGCGAACCTTGATAATTGTCGACTTTCCGGAGCCTGGCAAGCCCATAACGAGGACATGAAGCGAATTCGGACTTAACTACGGGACTGATAGGTCAAGCGGACGTTACCTTTAAGAGCTTTCTTTTGGTCTGCAGAAGCTTCAGAGTTCAATGCATTACCTTTGAGGATTTTATGGCCAGAGTCACCTTCTGCGTGGATATGCAGCTACTGATGATAGATGGTAAAGAGGAATGACAAAGGAAGAAGGGAAACCCCTTCAACACCCATGCACGGTCCGACAGATTGACGAGAGGCTCAGGCCCCTGAAATCTTGCCCTATTTGCACATCAGAACGCGGCAATGTTTAAGTGTAGGAAGCACCTCAGTTAACACGCAAGCAAAGTGACGGTGAGGATGAATTTTTGTTTATCACACTGTTGGCGTGAACTAACAGATAATCATTCATCGGAATGATATAGGTACTACAGAGAGCTCAGAGAATTGTTCATGCGTCAGCAAGGATGCTCTGATAAGGGACGAGTTCGGACCTTTCGGACCGTGACGTAAGCTGATCCGGTCTTTCGGACCAATTTGGATTTGGGTTGAAAATGAAGGACGCGTCAACGCCTTGATTTCTTCCTCCGAGCCAAACATATATTCCTCCGTTTCTCAGCACGGTGAAGCACTGCGGTACGCGTTGAATGGCTGCTGCAGACTAGTACAGCTCTATCAGCAGAGTGATACCAATGACTGGAGTTGGACGCCTATATTGAGATTTTAAATTTACCAACATCATGCTATTGGTACGTTTATTATTCTTCTGACTTCCGCCTTGCATTGCATCTCAAATTGTACGGCTAGGTTCGGTCTCGTGTGTGCCCGAATGTTGGGCGCCTATTTTCAGGGAGATGACGAAATCCGTATAGACACCGTGAGGACTCCCTGGAAACGTGTGAACCACTACAAGAGATCAGAACGTTATCCGCCATCCATCACCTACACATCATGACTACCAACATGCAGGCCCTCGACAGTCTCAACAAGTCTCTCTCTGAACTCTCCTCAAAGGACGATAAGAAATTGACGCTCCTTTCCTTCTTGGACAAACGTGAACGTGACTCGAAGCAGTCACTTAATGTCCTTTTTCCCTCCCCTAATACTCCCAAGACCATTCCGAATTTGGAGGACGCCAAATACGTGAAAGCACTCGACGACATTATTAAACGTCACGGTCTCCAAAAAGAGATGATCGAGGTAGGGAGGATACTGTCCAGTCGAAAACCCTTGGAATTCGGTACGCCGATGCCACCACCTTTGAGTCGCCTCAGCTGCGCAAACCAGGATACTTCCAAGTCCCAATTTTGCTATAAAGACGGGACGATGAGCTGCTCCGGGTGTCTCCTCGTCCGATATTGCTCGAAAGAATGTCAGTTGAAGGATTGGAGATCGCACAAATATGGTAGTCATTATCTCCTACAGTTTATCTTCGAGAAAGAACTGACGTGTTGAAGATTGTAGAAACATGATTAGATCGCCTGAGTGGTCACCGGCATGGGTCAGAGAGAAGAGAACCCCAAAGTTCATCGACAATGACGACACCGCACCAGGTATGCCACCAGGGGCACCGTCCGTGTTCGGAATGGGCTTGATCTTGTACGTTTCATTCTGCTAGTTCCATTGCGTGCCAGCGCTAATACAATGTTAGATGGGGAAATACCGCAGCCATCGATATCGTCAACGCAGTCAATAACGAGGGCGTTGCAGACATACGGAACAGAGACCTGTCACTGGCGTTTATAGGTGCGTCCGAGATCCACAGTTTATTTGATATATCTGACTTATCTATAGCTTCCGGGGATCTGCGAAACGTCGTCAGAACCATCAATGAGCTACCAGGAGACTACGCCGGGACAATCAAAATAGTGCTCAACGACTTCAATCCTATCGTCGTATCCAGGAATCTCATGATCCTATCCATTCTCGGGATTATCGAAGACGTTGTGTGTACACTGCTCACTATCTAGTTAGTCTCCCTGATTAGCTCCTTTCTGTAGGAGGAAGCAGCCGAACACGCCCTTCATCTCTGGTACTCCATCTTCCAGCCTCTCTCTTACGAGACACGTATCTATCTGTCCATCCTTCAGTCCCAGATATTTCGGCATCTTGACGGCACCTCCACTCAGCTAACGCCTTCTACCACAATGTACAACATGTTCTCCTCCAACACAGTTAGTTTTCTCCTCGATAAACTCCGTCCGAAGGATATGGATCCCCCTATGGCCAATAACGCCTTGAATGACATCATGAACGCACCAGAGAGAGAGGACTACCGTGACCGGTACTATGCAAGAATGAAGCCTTCCCATAGGCTCGCATTCAAGCAATGGCGTTCATATGGATTAATCCTACCTTTTGGCGCTATCAACGCCCACATGGCTATTCCTAACCCATGGGTCTTTACTCAAGATGGACGTCTCATGCTCAGCGATAATGCCCACCCTTTCGATGGATGGGAGTAAGTACCTCCATCTACTCGTTTTGCTCCTACTTGTGCTTATCCTAACTTCAGCTTCGATGAGATGTTCAACGCCGGAAAGGCCCATGGCACGACTGAAGAAGATCTGATAGGTTGTCTTTTCTTCTACGTCAAAGACCAGCTCGTCGAGTTTTCAAAACGCCTTCGTCGATTCAAGATACAGATTTATTCCTTTGATCAGGACGCTAGGGACCTTCTTCCAACTCTGAAAAGCAGCCCGTCATTTCCACAGAGATTCGACCGGATCGAGGTTTCAAATATTGTGGACAAGAATTACGTTGGCATGTCTGTTCTTACCGACTGGGGTCCGTTGCTAAACGAGGCCAACCCTCATGCGGCCATCATTGGCCACTTTATGAATTGGCCTGTTTGGAAAGAATCAGCGAAGCCTTTATCCTCTTCGGCAATCACTAAACATGCGATGAAGAGAATGTCAGAGTGTCCATTCGCGGTATGAGCGTTCTCCTATTCCTTACAGATCAGAAGAGGATTTTGACATTTCTTTAGGGATTTTCCCCAGCTACTCTTTCCCCTCTAGACCGGAAGGTACATGATATGATGAAAAACCTGATATTGTTTCACGACACGTCAAAGTCTTTCGAGGAGTACTTGAAAGACGAGAAGGAGGGCGTGATCACCTCTAAGGCAGGACTCCAAAGGAGGCCACTCAATAGGATTGCGCCACATGTACGTTTTTTTGTCCTCTGTGATGTTTGTTGTGTTATGACATTCTCTCTACATAGCGCTGCTATGCAAAATTGGGCGTGAACCATAGTGAACTCCCTCATATCGACTCCTCGGAACGATGGTACAAAGTGGTGAGCGTCTCTATTATATGCTACTGATGCAATGTGTCATCTCATGCGTGTTGTCAGGCATGTCTTAGTGGTATGACACACTACGAGCGTTACGTTGAATGGGGACCAGTCAGTAGTCTTGGGAAATGATCGTGAAAAGTGTAGCCGTATGTGATATGTATCCGCTTTCAGCAGCGTATTTTTTCTTGAGTTCAAACCTTGGCACCTCACATTCCGGTGCAGGGGTGGTTAGGTATGATGGCACGTATGAGCTTAGTTCAGTATGATTAGAAATTAATTCTTGGGATCCTGAGATTAGATAGATCAAAGTAGTGATCACACAAAGAGTCAAACCCTGACAAAGAGCAGGCGAGTGAGGGTATGAGTCTCATGAAAGGTCTTACCGACCTTAGACTTCAGGTCTTGACCGACTGAACGAAAATCCCAGAATTATCGGTGAGAATAGCCAAGCCATCAACAAGAAACAGACTAGACCATGCATCGGAACCTACTTTGAAATTCGACGCACCCCATATAAACTCCATGATGCAGCGGCATGAATCAGAAACTGACGAGGCCAGGTGGTACGGTCGCTCGCGTCAGCAGATTATTAATGGATGTACATCATTGTTCATCACATTGTTGACTAGTGTGAGCCTAGATTGTGCATAGCGCACTTACGAGGTGATGAATAAGGAGAAGGACGGATCCAGTGTCAGATATCAAATGTCTATCGTCGCCATGTATGGCAACCTCTTAGGTTGAAAAAAAACAACAACGCATGGCAGAGAGCTTTTTTTTTTTCCATCGAGAGCGTTCAGACGTGGAAAAGTCGCGAGCTTCGCGTGATTTAAACTTGCAACGTTGAAGTTTGAACGTAACATCGATGAAGCTGTGCAACATTTAGAACCGGATTTCCGGCACCGGACTGCCGTGGCAAAACAGCTGACCCTGCGTCCGATCTCTTCTCTTCCCTTGTTCTGCGGTTAAATCCATCAGGTATCTAAACAGCCATATCTCCCTGCTCAGTATGTTTTCCTTCTCTTCAAAACCTGTACAACATTCATATTGATTCAATTTCGTCTCTCTGTAAGAGTTTGACGCGTCCAGGACCTTCGTTTGTGTCCCCTTGTAGCCAGAACTCTCAAGCATATACCGCCGAAACTAAGACAACGCATGGCTTGGATGCTTGGAAGCAAATAATTTTTCGTATTTCCAATTCAAGTGTTCCTAATGCTTTCTCAGAGTCACCATCTGTTTCCGAAAGCGCCCTGGTTTTCGATCTTCCTCTCATACCTCCACGGAGTCCGCGCAGAACTTGGCTGAACATCTCCAAAAGAGGATTCCTTCCATGCGTGGGACTAATTTGTCGCGTATCACATCTGCGCGGACCGCTCAAAGAGGATGTCAAATTCCGTGACGCAGTCTTACATGTTCACCAATAACGACTGTACTAACCAAAAGGATCCGCTTCTCCTTTATCGATCTCTTACTGTTCGACGGCTATAAAGCAAGTAGGCGAACCTTGTTGCTTACTATTCGTTTCTTGGTACAGAGGCATGAGCGTAGAGGAAGCAAGTTCCCCGTGCCTTCCGTTGGACATTCTCCAGGAAGTATTCGAATATGCCGCCAGGGTAGACAGACAAATCGCGTTGAATTTGATTCAGGTATCTAGCTGGGCTCAGGAATGGTGCGTACTATCGATCCTTGACGATGTCTCCAGCTCACACTACCATAGGGTCGACCCAATACTCTACCAAGTCGTCAGCCTTCGCCGCGAAAGCACCATTCGAAACTTTCTCCGCACCATCGAGACCGCCAAAAGTCAACAATTCTTCCTTGACCACGTAAAATCTCTCTGTTTCTCCGTCGACATCCATTCCGAAACCGATCGCACTGTCAAAATACTAGCTGCCTGCGCGCGTGTAACCCATCTAACCATATTCTTCGTACCGACCTCGCAAATCCCGACGCACTGTCATCCGAGCTGCCATTCGCCTGAACGACTTGGGACAGCTGTTTCACAACTACGGCCCACACATTTATCGGTATCGTTTCCTACGATACTACATGGGTTCTGTCCAGAACTGAACCTCCCCTTCTATTCCCGGTTAACGCACCTTTCTATAATCAACGACTCCACGGACTGGACGTCGTGGTCCGGGTTTCATTCCCTTTCGAATCTCACACATTTAGCACTTGATGTTCGAGCCGAGCCGCAGCCCATAGACCCGGACAAGGCATCGCGAATATGTAGCACCGTAGCCTTGATTCTGCGGCATTGCACAAGTTTACGTGTCTGTGTGCTGCTACTTTTGTTTACGCCTGATCCCCGTCAGACCCGGGATGCTATTGCGCGATGGCAGGGCACGGAGGATGGAAGACTCATTTTCCTGCGAGAGACGCAGCCTTTTAGGGACAGAGACGCGAGGGAGGAGCGTGTTCTTTGGGACAAGGCCGAGAGTGCGATGGCTAGGCAACGGTCAAGTTCCTGTCAGTCTTCTTATTTTCAGTGTGGTGTCTCGCTTAATCCTTTCTAGTGTCTGTCGTAATAGACTTGTGAATGGCAATTGCCGTATGGTCTGCGGCTTGTAGTCCGCGGAGAACGAGGACATCGTGCTGTACCGTTCAGCCGTATCTGATCGTTCTTTGCTTCGCTTCGAGTTTCATGAGGTGCTATAAAAGGTTCTGTGCATTGTGTAGAGCACCGACGTCCTCGTAGACCGTTGACCGTTATCCTGGACGTGCGGTGTTCCACGGTCTTAGGAGACTGAATGCCTGGCGAAGATGAAATACGGGTTTATGAAATATCACAAAAATGCATGCGCGCTTTCTTGGGACCTCGACCGGATATCTATTTATCTATTTTCATTCCTGTTCCCGAGGAGATGGTGAGAGGATGGAGATGTGGATGGGGCTCAAGCCCAAGCTTGGTAGTTATCAGAACTGTGAAAGATGGATTCTTAGATAAAGGACACGAATATTCGGCCCAAGCCGTTCAGTCGTGCTTCGGCCACGCTTATCCAAAGTTTGAGCTACTGATTATTGTTTATAAGCATAACCTCCGTAACTTTTATTGAATGAGGGCCGAGAGTCCATCAATATTATTAGCGAAGTGGTGAACTAGTGGAGACCGGTATGTTAGAATATGGATTGCTATTTTTAGAAGAGCGAGCTTGCATGAATATTCTCGCTCGTTCTCCCCATATTCCCCGGGACGCTTACTCATTTTATTAGTGATACGTTACTCATTTATTCTAGTACATTCTACGTATTCTGGTAGTATAAAAGCTGTGTAGTTAGTAGGGCATCGCTAGCGCGATTGCCGTGAACATTAGTTCCTTTTGTGCTTACCTGTGAACCGCGAGTTCTTACACGGTAGCCCTGAGAATGATACTGAACCGGGTGCGCGTTTGGATTTGGGAGCTGTATTAAAGACGGGGTACCGGTATATCGGACCGATAGGTCATGACATCTGATTAGTCATATTCTGATCGCCGTGATTTGAATTTGAATTTTTAGCCTTCCCCACATACTGCGATCTATCATCTGGCGGCCTTGAAGTGTTCCTGTATTTTCCCGTTAAAACGCGAAGGCCAATTTTTGAATACGTGTTGCCCCCTTGCTGCACTTTCTCATGGTGATCCCGTTGTCGGAATTTCTTGCCTGCGTTGTGAAGGAACTATACCACTGCCAGTCGTTATTCTCGCTGATGTCAGGTCCAACACCGCTGTCCTAGGCAAGGCGCGAATTGCTGATCTGTATTAATATGGTACTGATACTTGCGTGTTCAGAGTGCCTCTTACCCGACGCCTTTTTCTCAGGAAACACTGTCATCGAGCTAGAATTACTTGCAGAAGCCCAGACCAAGTTGAATGTTGAACCTCGACGTCGGTCCTGGGTTTGCCGTTATGCTCTTTCATGTGCTGCTGTGAAGAGGTACGATTCTTTTTGGCTTTTTCACGCTGCCATTGTGCGAACCAGAAATTACAGAGATATACAAATAACGCGTGCCGACTCGGTGGCACAATCCATTGTCGCGTCTTTGTAGACGATGGTCTATTAGACGCCACGGGACGTTCTATATAAACGATCTGTGCGTCTAGACGTTCCTCCAGATATCCTATTCCTCAACCTTGAAGCCACTTTCTCAGACAATGACGAAGACCCACCGCCGTCGTTCTTCTCGGTACTCTTATCCACCAGAGAATTATTCGACACTCTTCAATCGCGCCTTTGAACCTCGGTTTATCACCCAGACCTTTCATTTTGGAGATTTTAAATGCGCCGCTCTGCTGCACGAGGACGTCAAGAAATCCCTACCGCAAGTGTTCAATCGGCCTTCTTATCACCGTCAACTCGCGTTCGGAACCCGACACGCTGGGACCAAAGGCCTAGGGATGTTCTCTCGCTGTGGCATACCCGCCGGCAGTATCATTCTCGCCGAACATCCTCTTGTCGTCATGCCACGCAGTTCGTCTACCAACACATCGATGATTTCTCTCTTGTTATCCGAAGTCCACCCCAAGGAAAAGACCGAATTCATGAATCTGTTCAATTCCCAGCCGCTCGAGGAGCCGATGAAAGCTATCTTACAGACGAACGCCTTCTTGATCGACTTGCCCATTGAAGATCCCGAATTAGCTGCTTATCATGCTGTTTTCCTCAAGGTCAGCCGATGCAACCATAGGTGGGGCAGTCTCTTCTGTTCTTCGTGATAATCATATTGAAGGCTTTCATTATAGCTGCTCACCGAACGCTCACTGGAAATGGGACCCCGCTTCGTTTTCCTTGACTCTCGAAGCAGTCCGCGCTATCGGACCCAACGAGGAGATCACGATCCAATACATCGACAGCTGTGTAGAGCGTGAACAACGCCTCGTTAAGCTCCGAACATGGTACAACTTTGACTGTCTCTGCCCGACTTGCACCCTCCCACGGGAATCCATCATACAGAGTGACTTCGCCCGAGAAGAACTCTTCCAACTCAGTAAGCACATGCCGACCTTCGAAATGTGGTGCGCAAGCGAATCGCTATCGGATGATTACATGATTCGAATGCATCAACGTGCGCTAGAGCTACGAGAGGCGGAGGGGTTGCAGTTGTTTGAGTCTCGGAAGCATATCGATGCTATCGCGATGTGCTATGGGGCTCTGGGCGACGTACCGATGTTCAGGTGTTGGACTGAGAGAGCTAGAAAGCTGAGGGCGACGAGTTATTCGGGGGAATGTGTTGTTCTGGATCGATGGATGATGGATCCTCGAACGTTCCCTGTCTGGGGGTGGAGAAATCGCCGGAGGCGTGATATTGTTTGATATTGGGGTTGTATCATTATTCATCAAAGGTGATTGATAACTAATCATATACTAGTTCATATAGTAAGCTTGCGGAAGATGCGGCCAACAGAAATGATCAATAGAGTCGCTTATTCACTTGCAATTCTCGAGGACTCGCATGTCCTCTTCAGCAGCTCGTTGACAGGACGGTTATCAAACGGTCAACGTATGTCTCACCGAGATTACTTGTCGTATCCTTGGTGATGAACGTGTACGTCTTGTCCAGTTGGCGTTTTCTGTATTATGTCATAATCAATTTGACGCCAGCGAGCCACACATGTGAATTGGCGATTATTTCCAAACCTTTCCCATGCTGTTCCTGTTTAATTCAACCTGTTTTGAATGGACTAGAGGTATGGCTTCACAGTACAGTTCTTCCCTCCACATCTAATTTCCTCCAGATATTCTGTGTTTTTCTTGTCTTTCTTAACAATGTCGCGACGCGCGTCACAGCGGATAATTTTGGCGCCGAGACGTGTAAGCCGATCGTCCAACCAAATTTGACATCAGGTACGGTCCTTTGATATAACGTACGCCGCATCACCCTGTAATTTTATTCCGGCAAAAAGAGCCTTCCGCGAGCCTTCCTATAGGAGACGGCAGCTATTATAGGATCTTATCTTCGCACGGAAGGCAAGAAGAGTCGAAGTTATTCACAAGCTTCTCAGGCGTCTTTCGGCCAAAGAGTGCCGCGCTGGAAGCTCCATCACTGTTTAAATTGCGTTCCGCCGCACATCCGTGTGGCGTGCCGAGCCCAATACCCAGGGTTTCTGGATGTTCCCTGGGGAGTCTCCTTTCGATAAAGTATACTAAATCACTTTTTCTTCTGAAGAAAGCTTGCTATTTTGGAAGACCAGCACCTCCTTGTTGAACGTTCCCGGCGGTAAGAAAGGTCTCGCTAAATCATATTCGGACCGGATCACCTGATACAATTAAGCGGAACGCTTTCCCGTTCTTGCCGCGACGGTGTCTCTCCTTGATGCCCTGACCTCCCTGGCATCACGAAAAAAAGATGGTGATAGAACGATCTCTCGGCCTGGCTGTTTGCTATTGACTACAGGCCGCCTTCGCTCTTTGCTTCACCTGGCCACGTTCAAGGCTTCGTGAACGCCGTTCTTATCTATTTCCCACCTATCTACCACCACTACATTTTGCACCATGACCGGAACGCGAGGGGGAAGATGGAGCTGGGTAGTATTGGTAGCAGCTGCTGCCTTTTGGCCTGGAGTTTTGTGCTCCAGCCTGTCCACTCAACAGGTCTCCAATGTTCAGGCTCGACTTGCAGATGCAGCACAGCAGAGGTACGCTTGCCTCGAGTTCTTACATGCGAACGTGTGCTGATAGCCATCACTCTAGCTGGGAATTGGGAACTCGCCAGCAGACCCTTCTCGAAACCGATGCGACGGTCTACTCTGTGTTCTCTGACCAGTCGCTGCCCCCACCGTCGACCGTGCCGGATAATATGACGGACGCTCTCCTGCCTGTATTCACGATGGCGAGACAGATCGTTTCGAACCGAAACAGCTCCAACCACAACATTACGGGCGCCCAGCCCTTGATGTCGGATGGAAGTGCGGCGGATCCGGCGTCGAACGGCGTCGCTGTACTCATAGCAGGTTGGACGGGGCAGGGCGACACGGATGGACTGAATTATACAGGCGCCGCAAAAGACCAACTGGATTTTCTGTTAAACAATGTATCGAGGTCGAATGACGGCGCTATATCGCACAGGGTTTCGCAGACACAGCTATGGTGCGTTGTGTTCTTCCAATGACAGTCCGAATGCTGATTTATTACATTCCCAGGAGCGACTTCGTGTATATGGTTCCCCCTTTCCTGGCGTACTATGGCGTTCTCACGGAGAACCAGACATTGGTCGCAGAGGCGTACAATCAGATCAGGCTCTACAGAGATAATTTACGGGATACAAATGCGAATAACCTCTGGCAGCATGTGGTACTGGGAAGTTCTGGCACGGATTCTGGTCACTGGTCGACGGGTGCGTATGACTTTCTCGTTTATTTCGGTCGTTTTTCTGATCGTGGTTGCAGGCAACGGTTGGGCCGCTGCGGGGATGCTCAGAGTATACGCTACTATCCAGAAATCTCAGTATGAAAGCACATTCTCAAGCGAAATGGATGACCTCATTGCTTGGGCCCTTGAGATACAGAAAGCGATGTACGACACAGTGGTACGTCTCTTCCTCCTTACCTTCCAACTGCGACTCATAAATTTAATTAGGACAATACCCACATTTTCCGAAATTATGCCGACAACGAATCTACGTTCTACGACAGCGCCTCGACAGCCCTCATGGCATATACAGTCTACCGGCTATACACTGTTACCGGCGATACGTCTTACATCCGCCAGGCTGAGCGCAGTAGGAACGCTTTATACGCTAGCGGAGTGACGTCCACTTACTCCTTATCGCTGAGTTCCACGTCAACTTCAACTAGTACCTCGCCGGCGTCGACCTCTACCTCAGGATATGAACATTTCACGTCCGACGGGTGGCTGACGCCCGTCGTGAACCCACATTCGTATGGCGTCGAGGGATCGGACAGTGCCGAGGCACAGGCGTTCGTGTTGTTGATGCAATCGGCATACGAGGAATGGGTAGCTGATGGTTCGCAGGGGAGTGGAGCCTTGCAGTTGCGTACGTCTGCTTGGGGGGTTCTGCTTTCTATTGCGGCGGGTGCAGTGGTCCTCCTGTGAATGATACCCTTTCCCGGTTTGAAGTATACTTATTCCCAGTTTATTTTCCTCCTCGGTGCATTCTCTTTTTGATGGAGACTTACTTACCTTCAGACGCTTACTGTATCCTTTTTTGTATTATCTTACTCAGTTGTAGTGGGGAATAAGAACATTTTTGACATCGCGTTTCGGTCAGCGTTAATATCGTGAACCGTGATTCATAGTATCTTAGCCAATATATCAGACTCTGGAGGCGGTAGGGTCTGTGTGCCGTGGAGATAGTATGATTCTTCCTGGTCGCGCAAAGCTAGCGGCAGTAGAATACCAGTTTGGCCGGCTTGGGAACTATCCACGATCCAGACCCCAAAGAAAGATGTAGCTGTTGTTGCCGCGGCCGGCCGGGGGTAATAATCAATCATCCGTGTGTACTAGGCAGAACTTTGAACCACGAGATCACTTCTTCGTTTTCTCCATCACGCTCGCTGATGTAGTTTTGTCCTTGCATAGATATAACACGGTGTATTGGGCTACTTATTCGAAACTAACCAAACTACTTAAGTACCTTTATCGTGACGTGAGTCTTGCATTCTACTTTTCCAAATAACTTCCCTGTTTCATTTTAAAGACTTCTCGCTATTCCTGCATTGTAAATTTAAAAGATACGCATAATCAAGGAACTCACTACATGCTTTCAAGCAGGTCAAACAAACCGAACTGGAAGACTCTCATTCGTACTCAACCTCAATTCGACCAACCCAAATGATTTACCTCTTTGGAATCGTATCTCCTCCTTCCTAGTCTTGATAACAGCCATAACTCCTCATAACTCGTAATCCAGGGCCAAATCTTAATATGATGTCTGAACGCCCCTTGTACACGCCTTTGATTGATAATGCCGGCATCTCGCGACAATTGATGCCGTTACGTCATCTGGCGCTTAATGAAATTTAACTCAACGTATTCCTCAAAACTATCCAAGAAACCCGCAGAGAATTCCAATAATTCCATATCAGCTTGCATATAACTCGTGAAGGGTGTCGTTGCGGTCGGTGAGATGCTGCCAATAGCTGGTAGTTTCGTAAAAGGTCTTGCCGCTGTCGCTGTCGTGTTTCTAGACAACCTGGAGGTCAGGCTTGCCATTACTTCGTCTTTCCTATGTACATGATTATAAGTATTCCTCGGACAGCGACTTGCAAAGAACAAGGAAGATATACAGGTCCTCGCCAGGGATATCACTGATGTCGTGATAATCGTTCGCGATGCCGGTATCAAAATATCCGCAGAACCTAGGAGCATTGAAGACGTTGCAGATCTCAGAAATGCTTGCTCGGAATTCCAGAAGTATTTATTCTTTGTGCAATGAGCAATTATCTGATTCTGATACCGCGTAGCAATCACGGCCTTTGGAAGGATATAAAAAGGCTCTTGACTTCGAGAGATATTAAAGAGACGATTAATGGACACCGACAAGTCATGGAAGGCGCGAGATCCACCTTTTGGTTTGTTTTCCGCTCTCACATGGACGTTGATACTCTTCGCTGACGATTTGTTCACCAGCTCTCTCTAACTTTAAAATCAAATGTATCTCTCTCTCATAATCACTCATGGAGTCACTGCTCTTCAATCGTCGCAAACTGACTTGATGGCCGTTACTTGTGATATTAAGCGTGACGTGTCTCACATCGGAGCTCATGGACGAGATACACTTCCTAACGGCAAAGTACTCAATTACAATCTCCTTCATTTGAGACGATAATCTAATCAGCTGCTAGTTCCACCATATGATGTACGGCGATATCCAATGTCGGGAAAATTGGTCAAAGAAGAGCCTCATAGGGCAGATCGAACAGGGCCCAATACATATGGGTGAAATCCTCAAATACGTCGCGGATGTGTCCACGTCGAACCGTGTTATGGTCGTAAAAGAGTATTCCGGGTCTGCAGGCCTTCTGGTGAGCTAATAAACATGAGATTTGTTAATGTATCTCGTTACTTACCATCATAAAGCAATGGAAAACAGATTTCGATCTACACAGTAAGGCGCCAAGGTTAGCACGTATTTCCTTATTAGCTCAATTCTGACGTCAACACGTTGCGCGTTACAGGCATCCGAACTTCCGTCAGCTGTATGGAGTTGTAAAATCTCAGGATTGGCCTTGCTTAGTGTTTCATGGGGCTGACGGTAAGAAATCTTGACAGACATATAACAGCCCATCTGATAACTATTTAGACGAAATTCCATACTGTCAATATCCTAAGCTCTTTGATAAACGTATCCAACCTTTAGCAAAATCGGCATTGGTGCGTCTCACATAGTTGTGTTACGTTTTTGGTGTTGATTTATGCAGTATCATAACCGCTGCGTACGCCGTAGAGTCTTTCTGTGCCGGAGAATCACCTCGTCTAACGACGTTTCATACTCATAGAGCTTCTCAAGTTCTTGATCTCATGCTGGGGTGTAACTTTGGTGATTTAACCTCTATCCCTCCTATGATATTGACAAATGAATCGTTAGATGATAGAATGAAAGCACGGCACGTTGTTCCCCAGACGGACGTCTGATATTCGATGATTTGGAGGAACTGTCATGGGCGACGACGTGGGACAAGATATACGTCAACGATTTTGAAAATATCCTTGGTCCCGTGCCGCCAGCAGTACAATGGTCGCTCAATCTTCTGATGCTTCGGCGACAGGAACCTAGCGTTCAAAAAGAGTACCTCGTCACGTACTTTCGTGTCATGTCAGTTGGGACACCATGGTCTATGATCCCAGACGTAGATATAGATATACCCAACTCCACACTCATCGGAACTATCGTTATCAGTGACCCTCTGGAACACCGTCACTTCGCAGTGGACTGCCTCGGAGATGAAATCCCACCAGTCAAGCTTTCAATCCAGTCATATGCGATGGGGGAGCTTCTGGAGCTTCCGAATGGACTCTGGAGGTTCATACGTCCACAGTCAGCGATCAATGAAAGTGAAAGCTTCCTTCATTCCATATTCCCTGAATCATTGGACTTTCTTGGCCTCGGATTCACATGCTCCATGGAATTAACATCGGACGCGAGGTCCCAACATCTCTGCAGTTGGTTCTCGCAAGGTCCACGAATATTGGCAAAGATATCCGAGACCTTAAATGCGATCGTCACCCGGAGTTAGTAGTTTCTCAATGTACGTAGTATTGCGCTTACTCTGTTCACCTACTAATTGTTTCGCATTAAGTTAGCAAGAGGCGATTTCAAATCCGCGTACTGAGATCAGACTCAGAAGTTGACTCGGACTCTCCCCCGCCCGACATTCCATACATATTCATTGACCTTCCTTTTATGCGTCAGAATGGAAAGTCTCACTCCATCACTCTTCCCGACATATATCTATCTATGGACCCGCAAGGCGCCAGACCTGGTCCTGACTGCACGTGGAAAAACTTTTATAAGCTTGAGATAGTAGATATGGGTGACAGCGGACTATTTGTTAGCCGAGTTAACCTCAAGATGGGCTGTTTCCTTCAAGAGCGCTGTGGGTTTCGCACTACGAGTATCGACGCTGCGATCTTCTTAAACCAAAGGGAACTGACTTTCCAGATGATCAACGACGAAGGTGTGACTTAGCTACAATTCTGGTATTTATCTAATACCTCTCTCAGCGATCAGGAATGCACTGTCTAACGGTGTCGATATTTCTGTGTGTGACGATCAAGAAGACTTTCCGGTACGATTGTAAGTATCATTCGTTCCAAGTCAGGTGTACGGCGTACAGACAGCCATATTGTATAGGGGAAGAACTGAAAGAATACTCCGCTTTGCTGAAGTGCTACGACGGGATTGAACTACTTCCGGAGGATCGTGATACTCCCGGTAATGAGATCGCTCAGATCCCCGAAGATGAATTAAACATGAAGTCTTACTCCGGGGCACATAATGCTGGTGAGTTGTTGAGTGGCCACATTATATTTTACGACGCTCAGAATGTGATTCAGACTAGGAGCACAACAGAAATACTAGGTGAGTATTAAGGATACTCTTGCAAAATACAAGCCGCGACGCCACCACATAGGAGATGTAAGCGCATCTAGGAGTCCCGAAATCGTAAGAATTTCTCCGGGCATCTGTGTCGTCACCGGTATTGTTGTGCTTATGTTCGCGTCGACCCTTCTTCGCATGGTCGTGGTTGTCATATTTTTTGTTTACTTTTCTTCACTTCGTAGCTATCTTTCCTGAGACCGATAGTTATCGCACCTCGTCACATTTTCTGACTGCTGCGAATTTATGATTCCTACAGAGATACGCGGCATCCTTTGCATACTCCCCGGCCAAATTTCTGTACAAAAAAAGGATAAAACAATAACAAGCGGTGGTAGCTACTATTCTTCGATTATCAATGAGACGGTTCTCCCAGACTATAGCTGTGTTGTCGCCAAGCCCCACTCGGCATAGCGCTCAAAATACGTCATTCCACCTAGGGAAGCCTGAAAAATAACGCGATGAGTATGGAAACATAAAGGACGATCGTGAAGACTTGCCACCCTATACCAACGTTGCGCCGAGTCGATGGATGGAAGTTCGCTTTGTGCCATACCAAGCTTGGTGTTAGCAACGCTGGATCAAGGAAAGTCAAGCAGGTGAAGAATTCAAAGGAGAGATCATACGTGTGGCACGATTTTATGGATACGTCGACGGCGAAGTCCAGCCTTGCGAGCAATTACAGCCTCCTTCTCGTCTCTCAAATACTCTTCGAAAGCAGGAGACGTGTCGTGGAACATATTCAGATTGTTCATGATGCTCATCATCCTTCCGGGAGAAAGTTTTGGAGAAAATCCCTAGCGGTAAGTCAGAAGGTGAGTACGATTTGGATCCAAAGCGTACTGCATAGGGGCAAGCGGCCATCTTCTTCATCGCACGACTGCCAGCTGATTCTGAAGACAGAGCATTGCCGGATTCTTTCCATGTCGGCCAGTTCATAAAGAGGCCGACAATGGCCGCGTGAGGATTAGCTTTGTTCAGAAAAGGACTCCAGTCAGATAAGACGGACATCCCAACGTAATTCTTGTCGACAATATTTGAGACTTCAATGCGGTCGAAGCTTTGCGGAAATGATGGGCCGCCTTTCAAAGTTCTCTGAAGCACTCGGGCGTCCTCATCAAAGGAATATATATGTATCTTGAATCGACGAAGTCGGTTGGAAAATTCGACGAGCTGGTTTTTTGACGTAGAAGAATAGGCAACCTATCAAATCGTCTTCGGTTGTGCCATGAGCTTTTCCGGCCTTAAACATCTCGTCGAGACTAATAGTGGCAGTAAGTGCAAATACTTAGGTAATTTGGAATGCTTACTTCCATCCTTCGAAGGGATTAGCGCAATCGTTGAGCATGAGATGTCCATAAGTGAAGAGCCATTTGTTCGGGATAGCCATATGAGAGTTGGCGGCCCCAAAGGGTTAAAACGAGCCCGAATGAACGCCACCTCTCAAATGCAACTCTATGAGAAGGTTTAATGGCCTCATAATATCTGTCGCGATAATCCATTCGCTCCGGCGCATTCATTATGTTGTTCAAAGCGGTGTTGGCGGAAGCGGGATCCAAAGCTGAACAAAGCTGTTGGGAAAGAAAATCGACAGTGTGAGAGGAGAATACTGTGTGCATCGTGGTAGAAGATGTAAGCTGAGAGGGTGTCCCCTTAAGATTCTTAAAGGTAGCAGACTCGCAGAGATGTAGAAGAATGCGCGTCTGGTAAGACAGAGGCTGAAAAACAGAGTACCAGAGGTGAAGAGCATGTTCGGCTCCTTCCTCCTACGGCGAGAAGTTAATGACGAATCATTAGGCGGCACTATCATACTCACAACGTCTGCGATAACACCAAGAATGGAGAGAATTAGGAGGTTCCGGCAGACGATCATGGGATTTTTGTCATTGAGGACAATTTTGATGGACCCGGAGTAGTCTTCTGGTAACTCATTGATGGTCCTGACAACGTTTCGTAGATCTCCGGAAGCTACGGTTATCAATCAGACTGGGTCGCAGAAACGAACGGAACCGAGCACGCACCTATGAATGCTATCGATAGATCTCTGTTCCGTATATCTTCTAGCCCCTCGTTATGCTTGGCGCTAATGATATCGATAGCCTCGATGTTCCCCCACCTAATGACCTAGAGTCAGTATTTGGACAGCGCGGCGCCACCAGGAAGTAACTCACAAATCACGCCCATTCCAAATGGAGATTGCATCGAAAGTTGGCTTGGTGGCACGTCGTCATCGTCAATGAACGCTGGGCTCCTCTTCTCCTTGATCCATGCTGGCGACCATGACGTTGATTTTAATGGATTTTTACAATCTGCAACTATGTTAGTTCCTTCTTCGCCTATGTAAATTCTAGAACATACCTTGCTTGTGCGATTTCCAGTGGGTCGACTGGCACTCTTTCGAGCAATATCGAACGAGAAAACATCCGGAACAGGTCATAGTTCCATCTTTAGGGCAAAATTGGGACTTGGAGATGATTTGATTTGCGCAACCGAGACGGCTCAAGGGAGGCGGCATCTTGGTCCCGAGCGCCAAACGACTTTCATTCCGTAGCGCCTTTGCGACGTCGAATAAGTCATCTTGAAGTCCATGACGTGCGATGAGGCCTTCTAAGGCTTTCCGGTCGTTGTCATCTACGTTTTTGCCGCTCTTGGGGATACCAGGGCACCCGTAAAGCTGAATTAGAGATCCTTGAGAATCGCTTCCGAGCCTTTCCATGCATGACAACAACGCCGATTTCTTATCGTCTTTCGTGGAAAGCTTAGAGAACGACTTTTCGAGGTCGTCGATGAGGGTCTGCATGCTGGTCGTGGTAAGATGATGGAGATCGATACGAGTTTTTATGGCGACTAGTGGCACGTTGTCGAATTGGCTCCGCAGTGTGAAGCATGTCATCATCACCCTGAAAATAGACGCCCGATTCAATTCTTCGTCAAAGTAAGTGAACCTCATGTCACCGAGTGCTGCTGAAAACAGTAGACAGTATTCTCTGGGATAGGGTACGGTCGCGAGATTGAGCCTATCGAGAGCTTCTGATAGTCAATAAAGGGCTGGAGCTATGAGCTAAAGCGACATACGATGCAAATAATTCATATTTATTGATGACTATCATTGCTGCGAGGTGAGCCATCCAAAGTACGCATCGATCTGATGGATAGTTGTATGTGCGTTATGTCATCTGGTGTCGAATTAGAGTTGTCTTTGTTGGCTACTTTATTTCGAATGCTCGAAGGAAATCTTCTCACCCAAAGGCGAAGTATCAAGACAAGATTGCCAAAACTTGAGACTGAGTGCGACTTAGCTCGCATAGAGCAATCTACACAGCATTTCCTTGTTCGATGTCCTGAGGACAAGAGAGCAAAGCTAGGGTATCGTTACAAGGAAATGCACAGTGGCAGCAGAGTAAGTAACTCGTCGCTTGACGGAAAAAAGTCCGGAGAAATCGGCGTCGGGCCCGGTGTGGGCTTCATGCATCACGTGAAGTCCCGACCTCCCGCGTGTCGCGACGGTTGTCTTGTCTGACTGTTCAAAGTTCAGCTCTGTCTTTACACCCCCTTCCGCTACAACACTAGTCTTTGAGTCGTACTCTTGTAATCCTGAATAAAGAGGCGAATGCGCAGAACCCTCTTCAATGCATGGTTATGGATAACCGCCAAGCAACTGCCAAGACTATACGAAGATGGCAATGTGATACTCAGACTGGCTCATGACTGGCTTTACGAAGCTAGGCTCCACGACACACATGCAATTCCAGATTCCAAAGTGAATAGGGCGAAATCACGGCACCGATTCAGATGAGCTTGGCACTGAGCTGATTGTGGTTTGGATGAAGAAAGTTATCCGAACTGTCCGGAAATTCATGTTCCGGACTATCCGGTCCGACGCGGCGCTTACTCTGGGCTTCTCGTGGCCTCTCTCGCCATCTTCTCGCCTTACTTCACGGTATATGCGTCCCTTTACGGCTTTTGACTTTGAGGTACACCATTTTTCTTCGTACCTTGTATGTAAAGCTCTGGTGATCCTCTGCTGAACGCTTCATACAGGATCTGCTTATCGGAGCCCACACTGACTGGTGAGGCAAAACCTGCAGGCGAGCACCGTCAATTTGCCCCCATGTCTGGTGCTAGCCACTGCGAACATCTGAATCCAAGCGAACGATGCGGTCTCTGCAGCTCTAAGACCGATTTTGATTGATCATCAAACTAGAGCCTCGCTCGCGGGGGATTCAGCCCGTGTCCAAATCCAAGCAGCAGAATGGAAAGGAGGGTTCAGATATATACCTGAGTGTCGTCTTTGTTGCACCTCTCTATGTCTTCGCATGCTAATTCGAGGGTTCATGTTGGACCTCTACGATACGAAGATGACTATTTATCACCATATCGTCGACTTGAACGTCAGATATCAGTGCTTTGGGGGTGTTGGAAAAAACGAGGTACCATCGTCCTCATCGTCTTTATTTTGCCACGTCTGCACTCTTCCCCCGTAATCTGGATTCCTTTGTTCCTGTTCCCTCAGGGCTAGACGTCGGACTCCATGTGATGACTCGAGCTTCGATGAACTCGCCATTTTATCCTTGAGGAACCAATTGCAGCAGACACCCTCCGAAATGGGGTGGTTCTTGGCATATAAAGCCTCTCAAAACGTAGCATTAGTGTGTCAGGGAATTTCCTCATCTTTATAGCGCGTACTTGGACTTAAAGGAACAACATGCGCGCTCTTGGTACCAGGTTTTTCTATACCATACTCCTCGTAGTATCCCTTGTCAAGGCTTCACCCTGGCCAGGCTACCTGAAATACTCTACCCATGGGCTCAAGATGATTGGGCGCGACTTGAAGGTCGACAGTTATCACCCCAAGACGACTTACAAGGTAACGTAGTGGGTTTATCCGTTCAGTTTACATTCTTATACTGTATTTCAGACTTACGGAGAAGGGAAAGAGGTTGCTTCCTTTGTTAATGGTGACCTGGAAAAGTCTACGATCTCCTTCATTTCCTCAGAACTTGGTGTCGACCCATCTACTATCGCCTATAACTCTGGCCATACGGCAGACAACGACATGAGCTACGCCTATGCGAAGCAATCATATGTAAGACTTCCTCTTTTCCCTCTTACGATGGACAACTATTAATCTCTTACAGGACGGGGTTCCCTTGGCTAATGCTGTTGCCAATGTCGCTTTCAGGAATGGCAAAGCAGTTGCTTTTGGGACCTCGTTCGTGGATACCTGTAAGCTAACACCGTTCTCTTCGTTCCTTCCTATTAACGTCATACGTAGCAACCATTGCGTCCTCCCAGCCATCTATCACGCTCGACTCAATTATTAGTAAAGTCGAGGATGCCTTCGACGCCACCTACAATGGCATAAACTCGCTCGAATATCTAGCCCAAGCTGATGGATCCGTCGCCCTCACTTATGTATTGCAAGTCCAGAACACCGACACCAATGCCGGCTATGAAGCATTTGTTGATGCCCATTCCGGAAATATCGTTGGGAGCACCGATTTCCTCGCTGAAGCTACGGTAAAGCTTCTACCGCCTCTTGCTTTCTGATGTATCTTTAAATCAGCTACAGTACACGGTTTTGCCTATCACTAAGCAATCGGTGTTGGAGGGCGAAGAAACTCTAGTCAATCCCGAAGACTTTCAATCTTCTCCCATCGGTTGGGTGCAGAATGGCGAGACTGCGTTTGTATCTTAATTTAATATCTCCCGAGTAAAATCACTTACGATTCGATAGAGGAAACAATGTCGTGGCCTACAAGGGCACTCCGAGCAGTACGACTAAAGAATCATCCTCCGATACCTTTGATTACCCATATGATGTCTCGGTCGGACCAACAGATGGCGATAATGTGGACGCAGCTCGTACCAACGCCTTCTACATCATCAACAAGGTCCACGACTTCACCTACAAGTATGGCTGGACTGAATCTGCATATAACTTTCAATTAGACAATTTTGGCAAAGGAGGAGCCGGAGGAGATCGCGTCCAGATGTCCGTACAAGACTCTTCAGGATATAATAATGCCAATTTTCTGACTCTTCCAGAGTAAGCCGTCTTTTATTGTACTGAAAAATGCTAAAGTATCTTGTTCAGCGGTCAGAACGGTACTTGCCGCATGTATGTCTTTACTATGACTACGCCCCGTCGCGACGGAGACTTGCAGAACGACATAATCGTCCATGAGTTTACGCATGGTCTTACTAATCGTATGACTGGCGGTGGAACGGCTCGATGTTTACAAACTTATGAATCTGCTGGGATGGGCGAAGGTACAGATTCTTAGTATGCACCAAGCGCCATTCTGATTTTGACTTTCATTCCTCTCAGGATGGTCTGATGCGATGGCAGAGTATGTTTCTAGCATATCCTTTCCTTTTTATCACGAAGTTCATGCCGTATTTTAGTTGGACCGAACAAAAGGGCGGGAACATAACTGACTTTGTGACAGGAACTTGGGTCATGAACAATACTGCCGGTGTACGCCATTACCCATACTCCACAGATGCCGCTGTCAACCCTCTCCGTTACTCGTCACTTTCTTCACTCTACGAAGTTCACGGTTCGTCCTCTCTGTTGAAATTAAACTGTGTGCTGACGAAAGGCATGTCCAGATATTGGAGAAGTGTGGGCGAACATGCTTCACAACGTACACGCACTCCTTGTTGAAGCCAACGGATGGTCTCCGACTGCTATGTCTGATCCCTCTGGATCTGAAGGAAACATCGTTTATCTCCACCTCTTCATCGATGCACTTGCCCTGCAGCCTTGCAATCCAACCTGTAAGCAAGCCCTCACCGTCTCTTCTTCCGAGTTTGTTTGATTTAGTGAATCCAACAGTTGTCGACGCGCGCAACGCTTGGATCCAAGCAGACGTGAACCGCTACAATGGAGACCATGCTTGTACCCTCTGGATTGCATTCGCAAGCCGTGGCTTAGGAATCGATGCTGACCACTACATCGACGATGAGACTATTCCGTATGATTGTTGAACGAGACGGTCAAGAAAATCGAATGTACAGTTAAATAGCCTGCTGGAACTCTTTGTATGTAATATATGTGCTCTTTAACCTGTGGTATTGTGTACTTTCATCGTTATTTCTGAGATAAATGCATCACTAAAAATCTCCGTTGCCAAACCCGTACCCACGACAGGTTTCCCATGGTTCTACGGTGCTGACGGCGATCCTCGGAATCCTCCCTACAGCTTCGAGATCAAGTTCGAATCTCCTAGCCCATCCGTGCCATCCCTGTGATAGCTCTGAATTAAGCACACCGAACAATGGTCTCTCTATATTCAGGTGAAGCATCCTCAGGTTGTGGAATCGGGGCTGTGAAAACACCTGGGCAAGATGTCTGGATACCTGTTGAGGCGATACCCACTGGTTGCAAGAAAATGTCAGGTTCAATGATTCCAACGGTGATGGAGCATCTGAGGATGGAGCGAAGAGGTTCTTGAGAAAGCAAGTATCCCGAGTGCAGTCGATTATGGACAGCGCTTTCGATTTCGTAAAAAGGAAAGAAACTATTGAGGCATGAGCTAATGCACAGGCAGTTTCGATGAACCGCGCACCTGGTATGTCTTCGAATTTATCCATTTTAATTGATAGATCAAGCAAAATTGGAATCCTTCGAAGGAAGACCTCAAGATCCCTCACAGAAGAATACGGGAGGGATACCTCTCGTAAAGAAATTGGGGGAAATTGGGCAGTCGTCTCTAAGAAATGGCGCCAAGTCAGCAGCCGAATCAATATCCAACCGCTCCAGCTCAATCCTACGACCAACAATCCAATTCGACTGCGACTCACGAAACGTAATCATGCGAACCTTGACACTCTTGACCGTCAACGGCAGAGTCTCCAGCAACCGAAAATAGTCAGCCAAACATGGGAATGACAGGTTCGTCAATTCGAGGTTTGTAAGATAGGTTAACGCAGGCAGAATCGCCGTGTTTGCCCACCGAACTTCCGTTAATTTTCACGCTATGAACACCTTTGCACCACGGAAAAATAGCGGTTGAGACATCATCTTTCACCCATTCTAACCAGACCGTGCGCAAGCAAGAAATGGGAACGCGTTGTTTTCGAAGTCGGCAAGAAACTTGGTAGCAGGACCGAAGGATCCGTGCAAGGCTAAGTTGCGAAAGAAATAGGGAAAGCATGCGCTATGGAGGGTAGAGGATGCCAAGGAAAGTTGTTTGATAGTCGGGGGTATCGAGGTGTGAAAGAATCTCTTCCAATAGCTCGAGAGGGAGGCCCTCCAGATTTGAAGTGGAATCCAGCTGCAAGGCGGAGAGAGTAGAGGACATTTGTGGAGGGAAAGAAAGATTTACCTTGATATTCTATGCGCCTCGTTTATATAGATGTCTGCTCCTGAATGATGCATGATGTCTCAGATTCAAGCAAGGACCTGTTTTGGGGTACTACAATAAGTCTTCATTGTACCGTAGATAAATAAAGGGGTCGGGACATGTCCGTTTTTGTTCTGAACAATGGCTGGCTGTCACTGCCTTGTTGTTGTTATGGGTAGTGCGGTGCCCGGTGCGTTCGAACTTGGTCCATCTGATCGGTAAGCGATAGTAACGATCAGAAACTGAGTTTTTTGGG
Source organism: Desarmillaria tabescens (assembly GCF_030435595.1). NCBI lineage: Eukaryota > Fungi > Basidiomycota > Agaricomycetes > Agaricales > Physalacriaceae > Desarmillaria > Desarmillaria tabescens. The sequence continues at coordinate 63,453 of NW_026848472.1, forward strand.
TCATTAAAAAGACTGTCGCAGATATCTAAGTGCGGTTTCTGTTAGTAGGATTACAATTCTTTGAAATCATAGAAGAGCGGCGTATCAAGGAAGAAGTACCACTGATCCAGAAAGAACCCCAATTAAGATTGGACCTGACCACAAGCCATTGGCTGCCTACCATCAGATTCCATTGTATGACCGGGAGGGCTCAGGAACAACTCAGGAAAACTTATTCAGGATGTCTTGACGCATCATTTCTGTTCGATCCAATTAATTGAATATTTTCAGTTACAGTACGACGACCACTTCATCAGGTCTTCTCTTGGAGCTAGGGAACTATGGATATATATGCCGTAATATGTCCTAAGTTGGGTGAAAAGTCTATTAATCTCTTCCCTTCATGCCTGAATCTCATTTTGTTCTTCTTTTCTGCTCCAAGTGCTGAGTCCCCCGCACTTCTTCATATGAACCATCAATGTCAACATAGTTTTCAACAATTTCGGGCAGTTTCCGCATTCAATATAACTCAATTTGAGATGCGAATCAAGGACGTGCGTCTTCACGTCTTCTAGTTTGAGATTCTTGTCGCCCCTCCAGTGCGAATGGCATACAATTTGTTTGCGACACTGGGGACTGTGTTGAACACCGGGGCTATGTGGATTTGACCAGCTGGGGCATAACGATTGATTACATTTCATGATGAAATGATGCGCTTCGTAATGCGCTGGGAAGTCGTCCAGCACTAGGGATGCCGAGCAGTCTATGATTGGGCAAGGATGACGGGTGCTGAGAAGTGGGGGAATGCGCTGCATTCCGTAGAAGGTCGTGGGGAAATCAAAAGTCGCAGTATAGCACGGCATGACATCTTTGGCGACCCTTTTTGGATCGAGGGGACAGTAACGGCGCGTACCGTCGGTACTGCGGTCAGGTTACATCAGGGAATGTTATGTAGTGAAGGCAGATTGAAACGTACAACTTGTGCACTAAGGAAGGCGGGATTTCCGTGGGGATATAGCTTAGGAATATCTCAGAGGGCTAGATATATAGAAGAATAGAACAACGTCTTGGGATCGTTCAATATTCCCTTGCTGGCGTGGCTGACTGAGCGGCGGTGGGTAGGGACTGTTAGAATATGGATTACTATTTTTAGAAGAGCGAGCTTGCATGAATATTCTCGCTCGTTCTCCCCATATTCCCCGGGACGCTTACTCATTTTATTAGTGATACATTACTCATTTATTCTAGTACATTCTACGTATTCTGGTAGTATAAAAGCTGTGTAGTTAGTAGGGCATCGCTAGTGCGATTGCCGTGAACATTAGTTCCTTTGTGCTTACCTGTGAACCGCGAGTTCTTACACAGGGACTGCTCCAGACAATGGGTGAAGACTACAATCAATATTATAAGAGAACTGACTTATCTCCAGGTCGAAAACCTAGTCCTACATTGAGGAGATTTCCCGCTTTCCCCGTCTGATACAATAGTGAGCACCGAGTTATAGAAAAAGGGATGGGGCGTACCCTCCAGACTTTTCTCCGGTATCGGCTGAGGAGCTCCAGGCATGGGACTGAGTCACATCGATTGGTTCGTATTGGAGTACAAGAGCGCGGTAGGGACTATGAGCCAACTCTGCTGGTCCTGGGTAGGTCATCGTGTTGGGTGTGATGTACGACGGAACGTGTTGAATAGCGGATAGCATACAGAGACTCTCGTAAGGCTGTACTCCAGAAAATAGCTTGGTAGCAAGCTGTTCGAAGAGGATGGAGATACAGAGGCTGGAGGCGTTGGATAGAATATGGTACGACGTTCTCGTAGATATTGCATCGAAATGCGTTCGTTATTCGTATTGCCAAAATTGTCCGTGGGTTCGAGAGATTCAATATCGGAATGATGTATGTTTCTGTGAGGAATGAAATGCTCGACCCAAATACACCGGATGAGTGGCGTACCTCTGCAATGCACCGGATGATTCAGTGACTTCATTAGGAAAGGAAAGACTGGAAGGCGTTGTATCAGTTCGATATAGCAGAGAATAAATGGAACGTACCTAGTGTCTTCAACAGCGAACCCGGATGATGCACCGCTTGTTCGACTTAAGGCCGAGTAAAGCAGGGAGCTCTCCTCAAAACTGCAAGGGCATGAATAAACGAAATGAGAGGTGCGGAGTGAAAGAACCCACCTCTGTGAGTCTCCGACCTGCTGCGGCTCGATTTCTGGTGGCTCGAAGCTAAAAGAAGTCTTACATTACAGAAACATAGCACCCAAAGAGGCGTACCCAAAAATTTCTTCAGAATTTAGCCCGTCTTCCGGACGTAGCCCATCACGTGTCGCATCCATGCGTGCAACTCTGCGCGAGCTCGAAACATAACTCAAACAGAATAAAATTAACCTACGATAGTGATCCACCACGGAATTTCAGCGCGTCGTAAGTAGCAGCCTTCCTGCCACCAAGTTAGTTTGAACGGGCGAGTGGGTCAGGCAAGGGGGCTACGCACACGGGTGGGGGGCGAAATAAGACGCGTCCATTTTCATGAAGTCTAAGAGGTGAAGGTGAGAGGCTGAATTTCGAATAGCCTTTTATACAAGGGCGTGACCGCGCAAAGTCAATGCGGGCTGTAGCCCTATTTCGGTCTCAATGTGTCGGAAAAAGGTGCTATTTGACAACCTATCGCACGTGGATTTGCATGAGGTCGTAAATAAGGCTTGTTTCGGCTCCTTTATCTTGACGGAAATTACAGGGGGCAGGGTGAATTTCGCGTTTGCGTGATGCGTTCGTGCGTTCGCTGCGTTTGTGTTATCGTGCATGCGTGGGAAAGAACGCGTCGGTGTGTTCAGTGCGTTTACGTGTGCATGACGAAGGTGCGTCGTTTTGCTGTTTTGTTTCCAATAATATATTCCACTGGCAGTGTTAATATTCGACTAGCATTTTACTCTTGGGTACTCCAAAAAGCGGAAGGCAACATCCGAAGCGCTGTGGCAGAGGTCGGCAACAAGAATCAAACTTAAAGTCATAGAAAGGCAAAGCCGAGTAGGCGACCGGTCAAATGCTTTCACAAGCGAAACGAACAGATACTAGCACTAGAAGGTATTTATGTATCGGTGTCAGCCGAGTGTAGGACGTCATAGCGCACTGAAACTGAAATATTTGAATTCGAGAGTTGTACGACTCCCGAGAGAATCCGTGTCAAATGGACTCGGGCATTCCGGATCTGCCGATCAAGGACGTTCTTTTTCTCCATAACAGAAAACTGGTAAAAACCGAATTTTAATCTCAACGCACCGTTGAATGTTGGTTGAACGCAGCGAACGCACCTGAATGTCGTCGGCGGGACGACTCCCGGTTGATTTTTGGACAATGATGCAAGCCACGTAAAACACTGCCACATCGGTCCGTTGTTCCGAGTACAGTTTCCCTCCCACGACGGCACATGAAGACCCTCTACGCCGTTTGAACGTGAAGCGACGATGTCAAGCTCAACGGCGAGGAACACCGATAGTAGTAATGGATTAGCGAGTGAAGGTGAGTCCCAATCCGCATGCGCTACCTCTTTCTCTGCTCAACTTGCATGCATCTATATCTAGGACCTAGGACCATCA
>NW_026848473.1:0-66666 GCF_030435595.1 Desarmillaria tabescens
TGTAAGGGCGAAGATAGCATCGGAAACACTGAGTGCGTTGCGGTAAAAGGCGAAAATGAGACAGCGAAGGGCTTCCGCGGTACATCATTATTACAAAAACAAGAAGATAACATCGACTCTTGAAGAGCGCTCAAGTTCTCATGACTTGAACGAAAGAGTCAGCTGGTCGACGAATCCGCGTGCTGAGCGTTGTAAGAGTGGGCTGGAACGGTGATATTGGTATTCTTCAAGTCAAGTAATCGATAAGCCGGGCTTCCTCAGCGGATGAAAGGTGAGCAAGAGGACTCGGCCAAGCACACGGGTCAGGGTGAGCGCTTCTTCATAGCATCATAATTATGATTGGGCGAGTCTGTTCCACGTGCGTTACGTTATGAGCTGCGAGCAATCGGTCTTCACAGAGAATCAGACCGAGGTAGTAGCCCTTCCGACGAGCGCATCTACGAAATCCTTGCACGTTCGTGTCGTTAACAAGATGCCATTCCTGGGATTGGTTGGTTCTAGGCTTTTCAGTATCTTAGGCGACGGGTACGGATCTGAGCTTACCAACATTCTTGTTCATGCAAAAGTACCTCAACGGCCGGTTCGAATCATTCCCCGAATCTATTGCGGTGGATGTATATCATAGTATATGTTCCTTGTACCCACAAGGTGGGTATATGCGCGGTTTCTGCGATAGCTCGAGGCGAAAAAGAGGCTACTGCGCTACTCAGCCTGCTGACCTTGCTGAGAAAGAGCTCTGGTAGGAACCATTGAGTGGGCAGAGAACTAGCGAGCCATGGGATAAGGGGCAGGTGGTGGTACAAAGTCAAGTGATTGTGGACCAATCATTGCGCGATCAAGTCTTGTAATACAATGGTCGCTACCACGGCCTAGAAATAGACTCAATGTGTCCCGCAACAACTCTGAAGACATATGAAGTCATATATTCTCTAAAGTTTTGCCGCTTTCTTTCATACGACGGACCTGCCTGCATTGTCTGGTTCAAAAGGATATATGACAAGACTGAATACTTCCTTGTGAGAACCTGTCCATCTGAACTGACTGCAAACCATCTACTGATATCCAAATTCCTATATCGTACATTGACATCCTTCACACCAAGGGAATCTGCCTCAGAGCCTCGACCGTGAAGAGCCAGCCCGATGATTCACTCCAATGGTGTCCAACACATCGCAGATCGTCTCCGCCAACAAATCCGGCTTCTCTTGCACAATCATGTGTCCCGCTCCTCTGACACGGGTCATAGAGGCGACATACCGGCCTTGCGACGCATCAATGAGGCAATCTTGGAAATAATTGGGGCTAGTATGGAATCAACAACGGTAAAAAGACCATGCAGAGAACATTAGACTCACACTAAATCATTATACGTTCCCCAAATAACATGAACTGGCACGGCATGGCAAACCTTCGCGAGCTCAGTCGTTGCCTCGAAGTGTCCATCGACATCTGGATAAGACATGGCTTCTTGTTTCCTATCACACTTGAGGGCGACTCCGCCCTGGTGGTGCTCCTGTAGTCCGTGTTTCTAAGAAACCGTTGAGCTTCAGACGATGTCAGTTTTAATCGATTACTGACGACAAAAATATCCAGGACTCTTTCATCCCAGACTCTCCACGGAAATCTCCCGGAGAGCCAACTACGCGCGTCGTCTCTCCCTGCCCACCGGTGGCGTCGAATGCTCGTCGCGCACACGGCACCCTCCATGGTCGCCATACGGTCGGCAAAGTGAGCTCGGAAGACATCCTCCGTAATCATAGTGGGTTCGATGAGAACCAAGCCGGCATATGGAGGGGAGCTTTGGGTTGTCAGCATCCTTGAATGATGATATCAGCCTCAGCCCAAAAGAGTATAGACAACTGGACTTACATGGCTCCGGCTCCCGCTGAATGACCTAGTCCGACTATCCGGTGTCCCCTCATCCGAGGTGAACGAACAAACGAGGCGATTGCAGGGGCCCATTCGCATATAGCTATTGCTCCTCTTTAGTATTGGCCACCAGCAAAGGAAATGATAGTGGGACGTACAAACTCCTTCAGGCCGTTCCCTCAACGCGCGCTCGTTCAGCAACGCAGCGTCACCGTGATTCTGCCAGTCAAACGCCCACGCTTCACGTATTCTATGCCTCGGCGATTTGGCCTCTTGGAGACCAAAGATTCGTTCAATAGTAGGCTCCCATTGTTCTTTATCTGCAGTTTGAGGATAGGTAAGGCCAGGAGCGACAATGGAGAATATAACTCACGAGACCCGATGCAATGGGCGAATATCAGAGTGAGCCCGTCGATGTTTTCCTTGTTGGTGCCTCGTATTCTGTATCTCCTTGCCGTCATCTTCAGCGCAGGTCCTTTTCGACCACCAATAGGCTGCACACCATCCAAAACGAAGAGCTCGCTGTACATGCTGGCCGCCGTTGTCAGGTAATGTCGGTGAAGTATCTGTGGCAGTAAACGGAAAAGAAGAGTGAATCCATGGCAGATATTATAGCGTTGCCTGAGTCAAAGTGACGGTTCGAGTGAAGGTTACGCGCCCTTCTGGAATCCCAGCTCCGGTAACCCAAAAAGGCTGAAACCCTAACCCTACACATTACCTTCACCTTTCAGAGTTACCACATCCTTCTCGAACAAGTGCAACGGGGGTAATAGCCGTGACTGAATTTCGTACAGAAAAAAAATAATAGAAAAAAAAGACTATTCTGGTATCGCTCGTCTCTGGCTTGGTTTGCCCCGAACTGCATTCTGGACTCACTACTTGGCTCCTGACACGCTGATCCCACTACTGGGCTGATAACGCGCTATACTGACCCTTTTCAGTCGTGACGATCCGTTATTCTTGGACGAATACATGCGGTTCGCAACGGCAAGTGGTGAACGTTCTTAAGCTCAAAGTCTTCCCCAAGGATATACCGCGAGCGATATCCTCAAACGTCCTCGGGCTCACTCGTAGTTATCCTGTGTACACACTATCTCGTCTTCTCGCCACTGCCTGATATAGTTAGCGTGAGCGGCACCCTGTCTGAGCACCTGCTTCTTCGTCATACTCGTACAGGGTAGAGTCCTCGGAACCGGAATCCAGCAGCCACAAGAAGCGTTGGGTATGTGTCACTTCAATATCCCAGCCGCATTCTCAACGATGAGAGCTCTTCCAGCTATGTAGTCGTGAATTTCCAGATGCACTTCAAGAACCCGCAAATGTTCCCACCTAGAGTTATCGGACATTCCAAATTATCAGTATCTCCAGAATATGACTCAGTTCCGTTGAGCGCTCGTACTGATCAGCGCCTACTAGTGGTGAGTCTCTTCCACTTCTCTCATGGTCTGGTCCAGATTATACCACAATATAGAATCGGCTTCCCGTGAAGACCCCGATCTTGATTCCAACCGGTGTTTTGGAATTTCATCCGTTCCTCTTCAGAAGTGCCGTTTCCTTCCAGCGGCCGTAGACACCTTCGTTCGTGGGGCTCTCCTCGAGTTCTGTAGCCAAGCCCATACTTCTTCATCTCGGTGACAACGCTCGTCATCGATGGCCGTCTCTAGAACTCGGTTTGTACATCCTCCGCGCGAAGAGAACGGTGGCACCCGTCTTCCGCGTCCAGACGTCATAGTTTTCCTTCTCTACTCATTCATTCATTTACCGGGGTTGCTAGAATCATCGATCGAGCAGTGATTCAAAATAGTACCTGTTCGAACGCCATTACGTTTCGTTCTCTCCTGAAGGGCTGATGGCGTCAGTGCCCTCTCTTACACGAAGATTTAGAAAGGAACAATGAACCGTTGAAAGCTTGCATGGCTCCAAGTTATATCCAAGTCTCATCTGTCCTGCAGACTAAAATGTAGACTACAATCTCAGAAATCAACTACATCGGCAATGGCTTGAGGGGAAACCTAGGAAGCAGATCAATGAGGTTCTAAAATGTTGTTACTTATTATCTGGACATGACCTGAGCGCTCCTGCTAGCCCGACGACGTACTCAACAGATTGATAGAAAATACGCACCACTATGTCATCTAAATTGTGAATGTTGGTTGGAGAGGGAGAGTAGAAAGAAATGTTCAGATGTTGTCAATTATTTCATACATACAGTCATTTACCGGTCTGGCAAAGGAGAAAATAAGACGTCTCTGACTTGAAGGCGTTAGGAATGGGTTGTTGTAAGTCCAGCAAAGGCCAAATCAGATATTTCAAGGCGAACTTTCAAATGGGCACGAGACCTATTGATGAGATAGTATTCATAACAAATACAACATTTAATCTTCTTTGCGGCTCGAGGAGGATTAAGAGCGAGCACTGACCTGTGATGCCTTTTTTGGACGTGGGTAGCTAACGGTCCGAAGCATCCGCCGGTATAAAGGGCCCCGGTCCGATGCCCGCTTTGTTTTCAAACTTGCATGTCGTCGCCCTTATTCCTTCTTGCAGTGGCTCTATCGACGCGTTTTTTGGTCGCGTAACTGGTGTATTTTACTCGAGATATCGAGAACTGTCTTTATCTGTACGTCACCCTACCCCTTCTTTTCAAGCAGGCGCTCATCGTTCTCCAAAGTCGCTCTGAAAGAGAGCTACGAGTGGTTTGACTTTTGCTCTTTCAATCGCCTATTTACGCTTTTTTTGGGTAGTATATAGTCATATATATGCTACTGCGGTGAACCTGCGCGACAAATAGTGAGCCGAAACGTAGATTCTTTCATGGCACTGATATTTAGTAGCATCCGTTTAGGTGGCTTGACTTTCGAACACATTCCACAAAAGCACGAAAAGCGTACATCGTGAGGCTGATATGGATATCACCCCCGATGCATCGCTAGCCATGGATACCGACAATTTGGAGGATGAAATACCTTCGTCGTCGCCGGACAACAGCGGACACGCTTTGTGGAAGGCTTCACAAACTCCCAACGTGGCCCTTCGCGACCTTATCATGGAGTCATCAGAGAGCTTGGTTGGTTCCTGTATGTTTGCTTCCATATACGAGACTCAACTTGCTGATGTTTTGTAGCACTCGATAAGCGCATCCCCAGGTGGGATGGCCCTAGTTCCCCTCAAGAGCGTCGGAGATCTGCCCCGTATAATACGAAGCGCCGTCCTCCTCCGCGACGGACCACATCCGCTGCACTGCAGCCTCTCACTCCCACATCTACCAGCTTGTCCGCTGCCATACCCGAAGTAAACAAATTATTCGGGCTCATTGGAATGGTCCGGGTTGACGACGAGAACTCGGACCAGGTTTCTGCGGCCAAGGAGAAGGAGAAAGTCTCGATGAGAAGAAAAACTGGACGTAACACCATGTGTCCGCCACCCGCCCCGAAAGGGAAAGGGAAAGGAAGAGGGCAAGATTCTAAAAAGGACGTTAATAAGGGACGTCATAGCGGTAAATTTACTACGCCATCCATCTCTTTGCCAGCTTCCACTTCGATGACAACACTTTCGGACGTTCCTATGCTGGATGTTAGTTCACATCGTATGCATGGCGAACACGCAGTTCCGGCACCACCTCCACCCCCATTGTTGATTCCTGGTCCAAGTGAGAATGCTCCGGGACGCAGTAGAGCATTACTGGACGGCGCGGTCCCAAAGTGCCCGCAGCAGGACCCGAAAAATGCACATGGCAAACAACCATCTGCTCCGTTAAAGGTCGTCGAAACTACTTCCTCTAGCAACGATGCTGTACACGTTGCGACGACTTCACTTCCGCAGACATCTGCAACGCCAAAGACGACATCCCAAACCCGACCGAGCGAGGGCGAGAAGGCAGCAACTTATTTATCTCTAAATGCAAACAAGGCTCCTTCTGGACCAAGCAAGCATTCGTCGACCAGGAATCTCAGACCTTCGTCCTCTGTTAGTCGAACAGAACTCATCAGGCAAGCGCTTGCCACTCCACCATCGTCATCAGAGAGAAACGAGGGACAGCCGCCCTCGATTTCTAAAGGTGATTCCCTTAGGCAAAGCGGTCGTTCCTCCAGCCGAGGGGTAACACCTCAACCCACTCTTTCATCTAACCGAAGTCGACCCTCGACTTCCTCTGCGACATCGTCGCGATCTGTATCTCGCCAACCTTCATCTCAATCGCCCATTGCAACGCAACCAAAGCCCTTGGGCACAGATCCTTCCCATCGACCTCCCCCTCGACAACTGGGTATGGGCGTGCGTCGAGCCAGTTCGGCGCCAACAGGTCCGCTTGCGAATAGGCCATTGCCGACGCACCAGAAAGGGTTTAAACCGCCTCTTCTCATTGGAACTCAGATTCCGAAGCCTGTGGAGAAGCCTCCGAGTCCCCCTCCCCCTCCCGCACCCCCTGCTCCTCAGAAGGAGCCCTCGTCGGATACTTCGTTTGATTGCTCTTTCGATATAGATCCGGAGGAGCTGGATAATGCGATGCAGGAGTTTGACTAGAATTTCTTATTTACTTTCCATTTACTTCCTTTCTTCAGGGCATATTTGATTAATGTTGTATTTCTTTCTCTATGTCACCGGCATCTACTCATGTATTGTAACCCAAGCATTAAAATACTCATCCGCATTTACATTTTCGTAATTTCTGGTCGACATACCACGTGACATGATTTCCTGCTCCGAAGTTATTAAAATTTCTCCATTTTCACTTCCTTCCATCATGGATGCGCCGTTGAACCCTCCGGCACGAATACAACCTTTCTCAGTGACATCAATCTCAGCCAGGAGCACCCAAAAGCAAATTGACGCTTTTATGAGCGAGTTCCAAGCTCGTACGACGGCGGGGCAGGGAATCAACACGGCTGTGACAGTTCAGTTGCAGAACTTGCGGGATGCGCTGCATGAGGAGCATGAGAGGAAGAAGAAGTAGATCAAGGTTAGTGTGCAGATGATATTGGGTATTCTCAATCCACTAACGTGACTTGGATTCACCGAAACAGCGTGTTTTATTTGCAACCCTGCTTTTGTTTCCTTCTACTCGATGTTTTACAACTGCTTTTCTAATAGAGCATTTTTCAAGCATCGTTCCTTCAGATTCTTTCCAATATGAACTCTGAGATAACAGGAATGGATCTACTACTAAATTATAGAATCCCACCTCTGGCGAATTTAGGGTCCCCCCCAGAAAACTTTCGTTTCCCTTGGCTAGAGATCAAGAAGGAACCCGAGTAGAGAGTAGACATAAAACCCCTTGTAGTATATGTGTACTTTACCGTAACTAGTGCAGCACCTGTTTTCGATGTACCAGAGATGTCAAATTCAACATGCTTTTCAATACTTCTAGCAGCCACAATTCCTTCCTACTGTACCTCGAATTTTTCTAGGATACCTATTGGTGTCCTTAATAGTTCTGCTCGTCTGGTATGTCTTGTTCCCAGAAAATAATCTTGAGCTTTGCAACACTTGACACTTCCTTGCTAAAATTGACCGCCACTTGCATGCCGGTACCATTCCGCAGCAGCCCATGTTCTTCTGAAAAATCTGAAACTTAGCACCATGAAGGTATGATATCCAATCTATTATTCTATCAAATTTCCAAGGTAAATTCTCAAAATTGAGGAAATGAGCCACTGCGGACATTTAAATCGACGCTTCCAATTGCTATGTTTCTGGTCCAAAATAGAAACGGCATTGCTGAGTCATCCTATGATGACATGTGACGGAAAAGCTGCTTCTTTACTTCCATCCACAGCCTTGGCCTCCTCCGCCACTGTAATTTTATCGCTCCATTCTCCTTCTCCTTGCATATGGCCCTGCCCAAGGTACGTTCTCTGACATTGCCTCTCTCTTTTACTTCCTCATTTCTTTATCGGTTCGCAGCGGATTATCAAGGTACTAGCAACCATCTTTTAGTGCTCGCGTGCATTCACCCAGAAGCACAGGAAACCGAACGACTGGTAGCAGACCCAGCACCGGGAATAACAGCTGCACCGCACGAAGACAATCTACGATATTTCGATGTTACTATCCAGGGTCCTGATGGGAGTCCGTTTGCCAGTACGTTCGTCTGTCCAGTAATCAGTCGGGAGTTACTGAACCTATCCGCACAGACGGTGTTTTCAAGCTGGAGCTTTTTCTTCCCGAGGAATACCCAATGGCGCCTCCCAAGGTCCGTTTCCTGACCAAGATCTACCATCCTAACATCGGTACGTCGTACGACGAGCAAGCAATTTTTGTGATCTCACTCAGATGGATAAACAGATAAACTCGGGCGAATCTGTTTAGATATCCTGAAAGGTACGTCACTCGTCTTTTCATTCGCAATTGGTGATTAACCGATCGCATGTGAAAGACAAATGGTCGCCTGCTCTTCAGATCCGCACTGTCTTGTTGTCGATACAAGCGTTACTCAGTGCGCCGAATCCTGATGACCCTCTCGCTACCGATGTTGCGAAGCATTACAAGGAGAATGAGAAGGACGCACAGCGCGTCAGCCAGGAGTGGACACAGTTGTACGCTTCTGTTTAGAGCGATAGAGATGTGTATGAAGAAGTTTTTGTTATCGTTCGTCACAACCATGAATTTTGTAATCCTACATCAACTCACGCTACTTTTCCCTATGCCTTGCCGCTCGTCGGTTCCAAAGACCTTGGCTCTGTAAACTAGAATTCATACGTGTTCTAAGACATCTACAAGTTGACACTGCGGTAGCCAGTTTGTTATACCACCTTCTGTTTCAGGCTCCTTTCTTTGTTGAGGTGCTCATTTGCAGATAATGCTTCCTATGTCGTTCCATCCCGATTAAATTTTCAATTAATCTGTCCTTTGAATAACAGCACGTCAAATGGAGTGTAATTGGTGCACACAAGTCTTCTACGGTACTCATAGGTGCCTGCAATCACACTCAAGCCTCCTGTATGAAACCGAGTAAGGAGTCCATGCCCTCGATAGTATCAAGAGCATTTTTTGACCGTCGCTACGCAAGCAAGAATGTCCTTTCTACTGTCCTTGGGCGCCTCTTAAATGTGGAAGTGGTAACTCATCAGTAGTTCAGACAGAAAGAATCTTCTCATGTAACAGCATAGTTACCTTCCCGCCTGGGAGCTCCTCCATAACGAACTAAATTACAATAACAGCAAGAACCAAGTAGTACATTACATTTAAACACCCATTCTACAATGGAGCCTTCTCCTTTTCAGAAGCGAGAACAAGGCTCGTTACGAAATCATCAACGGCATGCCAGTACCCGCGCTGTGCCGAAGTATCATCTACATTCATTGTCAGTAAAACGTTAGGGGAAGAGTACACGACTCACTATGCTGACCACCAGGGAACTCCTCCCATCTAGACACCTCGTCCTCTCCCCGCTTGCGCATCAACTCCCTCAACGCTCGCATATGCTCTGGAGGGACCAGTGTATCCGCAGATCCGCTTAACAGCAGCACAGGCGTCCTCGCCGGAATCAGCGGGACCTTCGAAGCCGAATTCCACTTTTGGTGACACAAAAATGTGAACGGGCCGAGGATGGGTAGGACGTGCGGGACCAGTTCAGGGAGAGAGGTAAAGGTGTTTTCCAGAATAAGAGCGAAGATCTTGCTTGGGTTCCGGCTGACGAGGTCGATAGCTACAGCTCCGCCGATGGATTGCCCGTATACGAACTGTATAACACAAGACATCAGCATTAAGCCTGAGTACAAAAAAGGGAATCTTGACAATTCGCGTCTTCGAAAACCGGGGGTCAGACGTAAGGTAATCCAATGCGGCTTGTGCGTCTTTCTGGAAGCCTGACGCGGGGTTGTAAGGACGCGTCAGCAATGAGAAGGGAGTATTGGATGCACCTTTCTCTGTGGGTGAGCCATCGGATTTTCCATACCTACGAGGGGAATGAAAACAATTGCAAGAAAAAAAGAACAAGTACACACCCACGATACGAGACCATCAAGACATTACACCGCATAAGGAGTTGAAACATCATCCCCAGCGGTATTCTGTGTCCCAAGTTGCCGCCATTCCCGTGAAACATGATTACCGTTGGCCGACGGGCCATAAACTACGTGCTACCTGAGTAAATGGAAGCTTGAACTAGAAAGAAACGACGCACCTCCTCATCCGTCTCCGTGTCCGAATAATTGAGCGGTGTAATGGGTATCGTCGAGAAGCGTGTTGGCCGTGGGAGTTCCTTCTTCTGCGGGAGGAGGTAGCAACGCAAGGTGACCCCGTCAGATGTCTTCAAGTCAACATCCTCGTAGTGTAGTCCGAACGAACTTGGGGACTCTACAACTGGACGCCGATGTCAAGTAACGTCCCGAGGAGTAAAGCAGAGACGTACTATCCGCTTCTGGACCGAGACTAATGTACGCCGACGGATCTGGGAGGGCTCTTGGTCACCGACGTCACTTGCGAGGATGGGGGCCACTCACAGATGAGATAATTCTGCCCGTAGTACAGCAGCGCTGCCGCCGTTGCTGTTACCGTCGCTGCGGTAGCGAACGCCCCCTAATCTATTTCATGAGCACGAATTGGCCACAATATGCCTAGACTACTCGCCTTTGCGAAGGTTTCAGCAGACGGCAAAAATCCCGACATTATGAATATTACCGTGATGATAGAATGGATCGAAAGGAAAATCCGGCTCCCGCGACAATGACGACAGGCTTTGTTTGTTTATGAAGCTGTAGACAAATAGTCCCACAATCTTTTCTTTCTTCAAGTTCGCTCTCTGCCCTTGGGGGTCGCAATTGCTAGCGACCGGGAAATTGAACCGGAATATCCCGTTTCGAGGTGTGATGCCGTTGATTTTTCATGGTAGTGCAAGCTTGCTCTGGCTGCTTTCCTGCCCTTCACCATAGCCAGAGATTTATCTTCAAATAATCATATTCTGGGTGCTCTAATATTATAAGCCCGCCATTGACTGTTACCCCTCTATATCAAGAGTGCTGACAGCGAGTCACTAGTCAATGCTCACATATGCTCGGATCCCGAACACCTTGTCTTGAATTCTACCGAGACATTGCAATGCTTCTCTCCGCTCTTTCCTAGCACCAACGATGGCTCGATTGCCCTTTGAACTCGTCGAGATTATCATCTCCGAGTTTTGGTACGCTGAACATCCGTCTGACGACCGTATTGTCTTCATGACTGGATGCCCCCTTCTATGTAGAGTCTGGAGGGACGTCTATGCTAGTATCACATTCCAAGACATCCACGTTCCAACTCTAGGATACCTATTCTACCTCAGCTCTATCATCCGTACCAAAAGGTCTTCCATCTATAGCCATTTTCTCTCCAAATCTACCCGTACGATCACCTGTCATGTCGATCTCATCGAATCAAACAACGACCCAGCCTTGTTCCCATACATAGTGTTCTGCCACATGCCCAATTACGCCGGCTTTCGCAAATGTTTTCCCGATATCCAGTGCATCCACCTCGAAATCAAGCTCCTTGGAAGGCCATGGAAGGTGTTTAACCGAATCATCCGAACTCGAGTCTCCATAAGACTTGATGAACTGTTTTCGCTTAGTGTGCTACCCGTAGATTGGTACATCACGATTGACGATGCTCCGGATATCGACGAAGTTAATCCCAGTAAACTCAAGCATTCATGGTCAGACTTCCTCGGCGAGTTAGTCCGCGATATGTGTCAGTACAGTTTGCAGCTAAGAGGCATGTCGAATATAGTCTCCTATAACTCGGTAGCAGAAGGTTCGACGTGCTCTGGCGGTGCTCGTCATTTCCGCCATCGCACCTACTGTGAAGAACGAAATGAAGATATATGGGGTATTAACCACCGTTTCTGGAAGGCGGGAAGAACACTCACGAGTAAGAAACACATCTCCTCTGGTTTTTGTGCTCAATTTCTCACCAGATGTCAAGACCTTTTTTTCTGGCCTATTCGATGATCTATTTTGGAACAATTGTCCAGATGCCAAGTTTCCCATGTGGAGATTCCACTGCAATACGGAACAAGGGTCTCTAGGACCTCGAATCCCTGATGGAAGAGCCTTTACCATGAAAAACGGCGTCATAGTTACTTCAATAAAGGAGCAGGAAGCCACCATTCAAGCTATTGTCCGTGATGTTATTTATGCTCCCGGATGCATCTCAGTTTGCAACACGCATTTAGAGGTTATGGTATGTCTGATAGGCTGAATTTCTGTTGATCACTGAATATCTGAGTAGAGCACCATCAAGACAGATAAAGCCTCTCTGCGATTTGCGAACATCTTCGGAAGTCCGGTACGCGAACGAGTCCTCATGAGGACAATTGAACGCCACTGCGCTAGCGTTCGGGGGAGGTTCAAGGAGATGGTCAGCGAGAATGCTCTGTTTTATTTTTATTCTTCTTACTCTTATCAACGCTCCTCAGATTTTCAAGAGCGTTCCCAATGTTCCCCTTGACATTTTCACGCTCGAAATGAATCAAAAATTTCGCCGCTTTTGTCGCACCCACAACAACAGCGGCTGCCATCCTGGAGGAAAACACGGCACGTCGCAATGCACTTCTGGTGTGTATACTTGTTCTTCTGAATGATGAGACTTGTCTAATTGGAATAGAGAAATTTCGTACATGAACATCCGCTTTTCAGATATGAGCCTGATGCAGATGATATTGAGTGGGAGATGAACAAAGCGCGGTCGTTGGGAGAACCTCTACGAATGAACAAGAGAATGCACCTCGTCAAGGCTAAGGGCCAACTTTTCTGGGCACAATTTGACGCGTTTATGAAGACTTTGCGAGCTGAAAAGGAATCTACCTTCGAGAGTAAAGCCTGGACAGAGTAAGCATCATGCTTTTTGTATGAATAGAACCCTCACGGCCAGCTAGGTACTTCAAGGATAAGATTATACCACTGGATCAACGAGGTTTCAAAGTTTTGGAAATGCCAACTTAGGCATCCAACCGTGCGGTTATGAGTACAAAATAAAAGATCCATCTACTACAGCCGCGATAAATCAGAAGAGACTAACGAAGAAGCACCCTGGAGGTACACACACAGGTTCATCATTATAAACAGTAAGGATATCATAAACTTTGCTACCAGTTCCTCAATGTTGGACATTCTGGATAGAAACCAAAGTTGTTCCAGCCGGGAGCAGGGGGATGACCGGAGAAGGTCCATGCCCCGGATAATTGCGGCGATATCAGCTATGAAACGATGTCTTCGATGAACGAGAGTATTATTAGTGCAATATCCAGTCGCTCGTCCTCCACAATGTCCCTGCAGAAACAGCAGAGGCGCCGCCTTCGAGGCGCGAATGGGCAGAACATGAGACTTCCTACTAGAAGACCCCACAGTGATGAAGTAGAAGGTGATCCAGGAGCGACATAGCGAACGAGTTTTCTGAGACATTTTCAGCGAAATTGAAAAGGCCTCCAAATTAACGTTGCGCTAATAACACTGCACCCATCCAATGATGAACGAAAGGTGTCAGCTAAGCTTCGTATTGCGAGAAAAGTCTGAGGAACTGTTCGGGTGTAAGAACATGTCACATCACTGGAATAATAGCGGGAAAAGTTACGGTCGCAGTGACCTGCAACCGTAGAATAAGGGAAAAGAATGTTTTGCAGTACTCATTAATGCAAAGACTGAGAAAGCATGGCAGCGAGATGTGATCCAGGTGCGGGATAGCGAACGAACATTCTGAGACAGCGAAAAGGGGGTCTAAAATGTTGCGCCAGCCCAATATGCACCCTTCCAATGATCAACAAAAGGTGCTAGCCAAACCTCGTGTACATGTTGCGAGTACATGAGCCAGTGGAAGGCGAAACAAAGAAAAATAGGAAATCGATGGTGGTTGTCAGTAATCTTATGGTCACACGATATTCACGTGATTTGGACAGAGATACTCGATATTTTCATACTAATAAATTTCAAAATGGCAATAATTAATTAAACCATGTTCCTGTCCTTTTACCGCTCTTGCAATCGAAATCTCTCCTCTGCACCCCCATCTTACCAGCCTCACACCTTCGTATGTACGCCACATTCACTGGAATCGATGATGACTGCCCTGAGGTCGACTCTTGACGACTACATCCCACCTCGGGATTCCAACTCAGCGACAACTGTACAGTGGCTCGGTAGCAATGGAATGAAGCAGGAAAAGATGTCTTACAGCTCACGGGAATTGGACGTCAGCTTCATACTTCTAGCTGTTTGAGTGAAGATCACCCATACCACGGCTTATACATCTCAACCGCCAAATCAAGGTTGGGTTCCCAACTGGTCCAGTAAGCTCTATATTACACCTAGCAACTCCGTGTTTCTTGACAATTTCATGCATAGAATAAGTCCTGTCATTAAAATCGATCAGGTTTACCGTCAAGTCCATAGATTATGTTCCAAACCAATCTGGTGCGACAGCATTGTGTCACTGTCTAGTCCGCAAGCCAACAACCGTCTTGAGCCTGGTATTACTATCTAAACTTTAATTATCTTGAAGACTTCCCAACGCCAGTGCCATGGTCGCGAACCAACCTATGTCCTTTTACCGTCTAGCAACGGGGGAAACGTTCGACATCTCCCGGATCCTTTCGTTGAATCTATATATCAGGATTCAGATACCGAAACTGTTTTGGAGCGGGAATTACTTTTTAACAGAAGGTACCAATATTTTACACGATGTTGGGTGTGAAACTTACACAGCTCTTCCAGGTCCCATCCCATATATCTCAAGCCTCCCCCTCATCGGCAAGATACATATATCCTTTGCAATACCATACATAGAAAGAAACAGGCATGATGCTTACAGCTTATAAGATTGGACTTCAGCCAGGCTCTAGCTATTTGCATGGCGATCCCGTCTTTTCGTGCCACCGGCCATATCTCGGGTCCGTTTATGCATCTCTATCGCTAAATCAGTGGGTCTCATTGATCATCTACAGTAAACTATCTATACCAACCTTAGTGGCTCATGGCTCCTTGACGGTTTCCACGCACAGGCTCCACTTCTGCTGTAAGAACAACAAGCTTATCGTCCAATACAAGCATTGTGGTCCAAGCCCCGCTTGCCCAATGCGAAGTCGCCTAGATTGACAAGCCAACAGTCGTCTTGAGACGGATATACATGCGACCGTAATGCAAACAGAAAGGTCAAACTTGTACATTCCCTTCCCTTTATAGATGACTGAAAAGCGAGAACTCCAGCATAAATCAAGCAACTGTTCAGACGCGTCGCAAAACTCACAGAAAACACAATCCAAGGCATTAAGGCAAGGTGTATCATTTCGTTGAGCGGTTCCTGTCATGCTGATAAAGTAGCTTTCAGGACCCTTAGCCCTGAAGCTGTATAGCTAGCTGTTACCTCTCATGCTAAGGGTGCTATCTGCTGTCAACGGTAACTCTATGGATAAACAGCCGCTCTCAAGTGCTGTTGTTGCAGAGTATAAAATAGCTTGATCTCTTCAACATACCTGTGACCATGATCCTGATCTGTCCAAACTCAACGGTATGGTAACTCTGCTGATCACCATCGTGATGATCCAAACAACGTGTGCCAGCCCCATATCCAGACGTGTCATCGATGTATCGGGCGTGCCAGACGTAGGGTACGACAGTATTGGGATTGCGTACGTGTTTTCGTCGTCGATAGTGCGTCGATTGACGTAGTCTCTTTCAGGTCCCAGGAAACACAGCCCGTGGGAAGTGATAACGGCGATGAAGCGCCCCCGACGGTTGGCGGACCTCTAACACAAGAAGTTTATTCAAGTACTTCGCGTGCGGGGCTCCCGACTGCGTATGTGTATGAGAATCAAGCAGTGCCGATCTTGGCTATTGAGGGTGAGTGAATTTCTTTCAACAAGATGGTAAGATATATACATATGTGTTAGGTACGACGTATCCATCAAGGATGATGATTCGCTCTCCATCTAGCACCGTTTATTATGGTGTGGAGTCGACATCTACCCCGAACATATCCTATGTTTCATCAAGCTGTGCATCGACGTGCAATTTCTCCGCCAGTCATACCATGCTGTCAGCCTTCCTGTCTTCTGTTCTCACTGTGCTACTCTACGCAATTTACAAGCGGCTTCGAGACGTAAGATGTTTGTTACTTTATAGCAAAGGTGCGCTTACCAAGACCTCTATTAGTATCTAAGAAGAATATTCAGACGGGCGAACAATGATTCGGACACATGCGGCGGAAATACAGCTCCTCCGTCTCTTGCGTATTCCGATTCCAGTGGAGTCGCAGACCCTGGAAATCATTTGTGCTCGAAGTTGTCTTAGAATGAGATTTCGAGGGCTGCTGGCAGCGCGAAGAAATGATTTTAGATCTTTCTCCTTGGATCATTCTGAGGGACAAGGGGGGGTACATCAGGGTTCATTTATTTTAATCTTGAGAACAGTAGCTAGTCATTGGTTGACGAAAACAATGGAAGAAAATCAGCTTGAGATTTATTTTTCGAATTCCCGGATATCCAAAAAAGTCAATTCGTCATTTCCGGCAAAGTACTTACTTGGCGACGACCACGAGCAAGCCCTCCTTGTCTCTTACCGTCATCTTCCCCTCAGCAGACCGTCGGGAATGTCTGCAAACTGTCCACCGCAGCTTCACCTTACTCTACCAGCGAATGCAACGTCCTTCAAACGGTCTTTCGAACAATTTGGATTCGACTTGGAGAGTCCCACGACTGGCAATGATGTAGGGTCGAGCTCGACGGACAATGGAGGACGCAGGGACCGTAACAAACGTGCAAGGAGTGCGAGCAGTGTTTCTGCCCACAGCATTTCCTCGAGCAGCTCCAGATCCTCTACCGTCGTCTCTTCTGGCGAGACCAGCCCGTCCGGCAGCGAGCCAGCCCCTACCGTCGAACAAGAACCAGCAGTTATACCGCCTTTACCACCGCGATTGCCTACACCAGTCATCCAGGACATTGAGATGCCCCATTATCCTTTGACGGTGGAGTCATCAACCTCAATGTCCGCAGAGGACTCCCGAGCGAGTAGGAACGGGACCGGAAGCCGTGGCGAGGACGAGGACCCTTTCAGTCTCACGCTGCAGCGATTCGGCGAGTTCGATACCCAAATTTCTGTTCTGCGCCACTCAAGGACACCGTCATTGCCACGAACCCCAACACCTCCCCCGACTTTGCCGCCTCTTTCTCTTGCAGAAGAACAACAACCTGTATCTATTCCATTTCTGTTACCATATGACGCTTCAGACGTTCCAGAACCGCCACAGCCAAATCCGCCTCGACCTTCGTCTCCCCGTTCTAATAGGGCTGCTTCCAGCCAAAGTCCAGTTGATGATGATGAAAGACGTGAGTAATTGTTTGACTTGCCAGACATTGCACAAACTCATCTTCTTCATCAGCCCCAAACCCCACCTCAGATCCGACCTCTCGCCTGAGTCTGCCTTCCACTGAATGGATTCGCTTCAGTGATGGATTCGATTTCACTTCGTCTCAGTTGTCCTCTTTAGATCTTACCTCTGTATTTCGGGATATCGATGAAACCAACGCGTCAGAAGATGCATCAGGCTCTCGGGGAGATCGTTCCATGGAAGAAGACAGACCCGCACTTGGACCACTCCTTGATCGCGCTGCATTTCGCAGAGCTATGAATATGCGCCCATCTTCATCTCAAACCCGTCGTCAATCTGAATCTGCCTATTCGTATCTAGATCGCGCGCTGGAGAGATGGTTTGAGGAGCAACCCTCACCTTGGGACGAAGACGCTCTTTTATCAGCAGCCGCTAGGGACCGAAGGTCTTCGGAGGATCAACCCTACTTGGAGCTGCCACCTCTTACCGACCCTCTCGAGAACAACTCACGATATATCGAGCAGGGATTACTGGATCCTCGAGAGTCTGAATCCGGTCAGCATTTGGGCTGTCCTCCTGGATTCAACTTCTAATTACAATTTAGATCAAGAGCGCGGCAGGCGCAGAAACACCCAAACGGACCTTCCGGGCTGGCTTGATATCGATGAGCGCATCTCAGATTCAATGTCTAGAAGACCTTCTCGCTCTCCAGTCAGGTCTCGCTTAGCTACTGCACACTCTGAAGGTCTGTTTTATTTGTTAGTGGTGGACCAGGTGCTCATCACAATCAGATTCGTTACGGTCATTAGCAGGTTTTAGGCCTTCCTCCCGTTCACATTCTCCATCTCCAGTCGTTCCAACACTCCGACGTCTTCGAACTCGGGCATATGGCTCTTATTCCAGACCCGGATCATCAAACTCTCTCATATCTGAGAGTGCATCCGAAATACGGAGGCGTAATGCTCACGCTGAGTTAATGGAGCGTCTTCAGAGCGATGTCCCTCGGCCCGAGCGGGAACCCGACTCCGATGATGAATGGCAAGACTTAGCACTCCCCCAGGAACGGGGCCGCTTCTCAATCTCAAGGCGTGCAGACGCCTGGTCTGAACTTTTTGATCGGGCCGAGTCTAGTCAGGAGGACCTCGCTTTTCCTCACCCTGTTCGCGTTTTACCGAATTATCCTTCACCAGATCGTACAAGAGGCACCAGCACTACCGATGCATTGAGAGAAAGACGTCTCGCATATCTTTTACGAAGGGGTTATGATTCGTCGTCTTATAATAATACCTCCACATCCAGGCCCCCTCCTTCTCACAGTCCGGTCCGGCGGTCGTCTAGCTTGAATAATCATCCTTCGCGCCCATCAGTCGATGAGTATCAGCGTCATGGCAGGGTGGTTCCTCGTCCTCCCGAACGCCACTTGTCAGTAGACTTCTTCGACTCGCGGTCATCGACGATATCGGATATGGCGCGCGCCGTGACTCGCAACGATCGGCAGGAAAACTCTCCTTTCTACAGCGACCCGCTTCTTTCTCGGCAACCTTCTGCGAACCCACCCTCAATTCCGCCACCAGACCTTGGCGCCATCTTCATCCCGCACACTTCAGACTCTACTGAACCAGAGCCCTATGGCCTACCACCTTTACCACCTGTCGATCCCACAGTTTCTGAACTTTTGAACTATGAAAGAGGAACATCTCCTGAACGCCGTCCGCCCGCACCGACACCATCAAGACAGAGCGCTGCTGCTCTCCGGCCAGATACTATAAGTATCAATCCCGATGCATTTGCTCCTGGACCATTTCGTAATACGATGATATGGCAAGCTGATAGGATCAGAGCGAGACAGCAGAACGAGACATCGCGTCCGCCGTCCATTCCCCCGCTTCCATTTGAAGATGATTTTCCTCCCTCGAGATTAAGGACGGAGGAGAGGTCACATCCTACGGTAAGCTTGGCGGGGGGACAACTATGTGATATTTTAACTAAATAAAGGTATTAGGATCGTTTCTCCCGAAATCCTCCAGAACATGTGAATGCCACGAGCGACCGGGTACCTCCACGCAGGTCCAACCTGTTCTACGGAAGGGCTGGTGTTGATAGTTCTGCCCCTCGGCCTGCTTATTCAAGGCGTGTGGTAGACGAGGACCCTCCCCGTCGTTCTCCGTCAGATATACACAGCTACCTTAGTCGACGAGCGCGAATGGAAGCTTCAAGACTGGAACAGGCGGCTGCCACATCCGCCACCTCTGGACCCGACACGGATGGCCTCTCACACGCTTTGGAAGTCCTTCGTCATGACGGATTGTCCTCGGCGCGGTCGAGGCAGTTGATTGACCGGTATCACGAGCAGGAGAGGGAGAGGGAGAGGGAGCGTGAACGTGAGCGTGGCGATACTGAACAGCAGCAACAGCAACAAAGACGCGATGAACGGAGGACGGCTACGAATACTGTCTTTAGAACTTGGGGTGACCTTGACGATAGGTATGTTTAATCCCTTTTTTTTTTCTACAATGCGTCAGAAATAACGAGGGATGTCTGTAGCCGAAGGGCGAGCGGCCCAAATCACACACTTCGACAGCGGCCTTCTCCCCCAGGACCGACTGCAGCAAGGCCGTCGGCGGAGCCTCTACCGTCTAGGGCGGCTGCAGCCCGTGGTTCGCGTAATAATTCTCGCTATATGAGAGCCCATCACCATGAAGGTTATAGCTCGCTCTTCCGGCCATTGGATCTATATAATCTGGAATTCATACACGCGCCTTGGAGGGTTAGACGGGCGAGGGCCGGTGGATTCGGAATGGGCGATTTTGTGGTAAGACTTATCAAGATTATGTTGTATTTTTGTTGAGTTGGTTGATTTTTAGCGAGACGAAGACTTTGATGATTCGTATGAAGGCTTGCTCTCACTCAGTTCAATTCTTGGAGATGTACCTAAAGCTACACCTGCTGATGTCATTTCGGGCATGAAGACTGGCTTGTACAAGGATTGGTCGACGAGCGATAGTGATCACCGGTGTCCAATTTGTTTGGATGATGTGAGCCGCTTTTGTCTCTCATTCCGTATCGTGTTCTTAGTCAGTGTTTTTCAGTATTCCCCGACTGATCCTGTCATGAAGCTCAATGATTGCTCTCACTGGCTGCACAAGGAATGTCTTGAGGTTTGTTTCTTGTTGCTCGTCGCCTGAACCCTTTGTGCTGATGATGTCTTATAGCAATGGCTGAAAGGGGCAAGAACGTGTCCAGTTTGTCGCAAAGCGGTGAAAGGACCCTCTCCCCCGCAGGCCCGCCGTTGCCCCCGACACTCGTATCAACCACCAACTGAAAGTTCTTCGGGACCACGTCGACGAGATGGGGGAGATGATGAAGGAGATGACGGCCCTACTAATCCTGGCCCGCGACCAGACGGAAATAATTCTTCGGGTGCAGGTATAGGCTTGGGAAGTGGAAGATGGTATATCTAGAACATTTTTTTCTATGCATTGTATGATCATTGCACGCGTGTGCACTCACGATTCATGTCTAGTATATCTATCTCAATCTTTCGAAAGTATGGAATCTGCTGTCTACATAGACAACCCTAACATGTGATTATTTGGCAATGATGTCATTGGTTAAAGAACGAAGCGAGGGCACTCACTTAACTAGTACTTACGATGACACAGACCACAGAGTTCCTGCACCGTCTCACACCTCACCTCTTCCCACCATCTACCCGCCGACGTCGTGCCCACCACCGATATATCAAGGTAGTGGCCAGCCCCACTGACGACAACGAAGAATTAGCATCCAATAGCTCCTCAGGGTAAGCTCTATCGGCTAACTGATTTCCTCATCGTGTAGCCTGACATGGGTCCTGCAGCTCCTCCATAGGCCCCCGTTCTTCTCTCAGTAGTCTGGGTGCAAATCCAGGAAAAGGAGTCCGAGTCGTCAACGATACACAGTGAGCAAGCGCATGTCCGTTGCCTAACGGGATAAATATTCATCAT
This sequence comes from Desarmillaria tabescens, assembly GCF_030435595.1. Lineage (NCBI taxonomy): Eukaryota > Fungi > Basidiomycota > Agaricomycetes > Agaricales > Physalacriaceae > Desarmillaria > Desarmillaria tabescens. Next base: position 21,144 of record NW_026848473.1, read on the forward strand.
TTTAGGAGCTCCAAGAACAACAACGGTCAAGCGTTGTCCGAGTCGGAAGAGGCTCCCTCTTTCTACTGTTTTGGCGAAGGCGAAAGCAGCAGCTCCGACGATTGGTAAGTTTCCATTCAATGTACACATGTATATCAGTGACTGACTATTGTTTTCTAGGACCGAGAGAACAGGTGTGCTTACTCTACTACTTCAAAGTGTATCGTATGAACCCGTATCCGGTCAGCGAGGAGTCGGAGTAACTTGCCGCCCAACCCGTCCAGGCACTGCTATGGACTCGACGACCCCCGAAGGTATGACCGCCCTTCTGAATTCATGTTGTTGTCTTCATACTCAATGATGATTATTAGGCAGTCTATCCGTCTTTCAAAGTAAGAGCATTTATCATTTGTGTATACCGATAGACTATCAATTTTTGATTTATCATAGGATATCCAAGCCCGAGGCTGGCCAATCCAGCGAGAACTGCGCCGAGGACACCCCTCAAGAGATCGCCTGTAGATTTGATGTGCTAGCAATAAAATTTGGCACCGCCATCGACAGCTTGGAGAAGAGATTCAGCGAAATGTCCAGGAAGCAGGACGAGATCCTTGCTGCGCTAGCCGCAGTATAACCGGCATCTGCTAGCACTAATTATCATTGTTGCTCGCAATAATTGGTTCGATCATGATGACTATTTTTAATCCAGTGGTTGTCTTACCATTTTTTTCAGTCACACCTCGCCTGTTTCTCTGTCCAGATTCGAATTGCATCAAATTTAGCATTCTTGTGATCGTCTCGTTGTCTCAGTCTGGTATACTAGTAATTGGGCCCTCCATATCCGTTCATTGCACGCACTGTATGTTTAATTCATAGATCCTCATAATGTACAAAAGTGCTGTTGTACCATCATCTTGATCAGAAGCCAGACAAGAGACGGTGAGAGTAACTCTATTATGCAGTTTAATAACTGAGCTCGTAGATAACCTATAGTGAAACTGCACTGGTGTCAAAGACAACGATTTTAGAAAAAGACACTATGGCTATCTCCTTTGAAGTAGGGCGATTAAAGGACGAGGCCAAGGATACCACAGACGTCCTTCAAAACAACACCCAAGCTAAGGTTGAGAATGAGGGGGAGAACAATATTACTTAGGAGGGTCACAAGAAGCGCCAGAACACCGTCAACGAGACCAACAACAACTGCGAGGATCTTGCAGAGGAGGACGCTAGAGAGGCGGGTCAGGATAGCTTCGGCGACCAGAAGAGGGTACATACACTATTTGTCCCAGAAGGTTGCAGACAACTTCTTTGTCGACAACGGCAACAAGTTTGATGACGAGAGCGACAACACCACAAACGAGCTTGGGAGCAACAAGTCAGAGTCGGGAGGTAGTACCGAAAGCATGACAGGGACTTACGTTGATGAGAGTCGTTAGGAGGCCGCAAAGGTCAACGACGGAGAGCACACCACTGCCGGTGGACAGAACGACGTCAATGGTCAAGCCGACGAGAGCCTGGACATCAGTGAGGGCCACCTCGAGGATGTTGATGACGTCCTCAAGGATAGGCTCAAGGACATCTGCGGTGCAGTTCCCTGAGGTGACGTACTCTGCAATGGGAAAGGATAAGTATCCGATGAGTACGAAGAAAAAATGAACAGGCTACTAACGAACGGGCTCGAGGACGACGGTCAGGTCGGTGATCAAGTTGTTAACGAGCTGGGGCAGAGGAGTGCATCCACAGCGCGCGTCGAGAGTGCGAACGGCTAAGCTGGTCTCAAGCACGGGGGCAGGAGCAGCCTGGACGCTGGCAAAGGCAGCGAGCCCAAGGGCAGCGTAGGAGAGGATGGTGCTAAAGGAAGGCATTGAGAAGGATTGGGTTTTTCAAAAGAATGACAGTGACTCGATGTTGTGAGAACGAAGGGGGATGAGGAAAAATGGTCAAGACGCGTTAGATTTTATAGCAAAGTCGGCCCGAGAGAAGCTGGGCACCTCCTATAGCAGAATCATAGATCTGAAAAAAAAAACCTTTAATAGATGGAGATGATCTGCTGTTGGCCATGAAGCGGCATCCGTTAGCATGATCGATGACGCGTGATTTACATTTTCTGTTCTCTTCCGGGTCTACGAAATGAAATAATGTAAATCCAACTGCTTGAATGGCAGGAGAAAAAAAGCACGTACGCCGCGGTACAGCAAGTGTCCAAGTTAGCTTAGAGGAGCAGAACGAGCTCTGGACTAAAATATTCATGCCCGCTTAGACAGGATCAAAAAACACGAGGCGGAGATTTACGTACAGTCAATTAAAGGGAGGTGGTTCTTGGACTTCTTCAATATTCTAACATGAAACGTTTTCAGGGATATCGCAAATTGTCATGAAGAAAGTTCGCTTGTTGTTCAGGGTGAAAGGACCTCCGCAGTGTTGGAGCCGACGGTGTCGCACATGGGACCATAAGACGAATGACCTTGATAAATTAAATCTAAGTGATTAGCGCGAAGGAATGGACCACCTGCTGAAACGGCCCGTCCCTGCACACTGATGACGCGAATGAGTCCCCCGGAATGTCATGCACTTTATATTTAATTGGCCGATGATCAACCGTGCATTAATTAGTTCAGCATAGAGAGAGTTTGGCTAGCCAAGGCCAGACCTCCTGGATTTATCCTGCTAATTTTCCCCAGTTCTAACCGATTCAAGCCTGTGTTGATCATCGGTCTGGCCAACGTAAATAGGGCTGAAACAAACCGGATGGGTGTCGATTCACACTATTCAGCTGATACTTGTTTGACCGATGAAGGTAGGTTGCAAGAAATAGGCTCGCTAACGATGCTTGCGGGTCGGTCTGGGAATAAATTAGAAAGAAAAGAAAAGAGAAAAAGGATTTTATCGGTGCTCACTGTCGAGAGTCCTGATATAAATATAATCTGAACAAAAGGACTCATGTCGAACATGACCACATTTTTAGAGCAGTCCTCTAGAGAAATGGCAAATTCAGTCCGTCGTTCCCTGACACACGACGGACGCACTTTTGCTCTGCGATTCCTGCCATTAATTGAACTTGCTTTATATGACCTGTCCTTCATGAGGGCATTGCAGCGTCATCATGGAATCAAAGACTGTTTTCACGCAAACCATCGAAAACAACCTTTCTTGAGATGCTTGCGGTCGTAATAGCGATGAAAATTTTCGATTTTCGTCAAGATATACAACCTCTGCTACCGCTTCAAGAAGGGGTTTGCAATCTCCTGCGAAACCCTCTTCGATCCCCACGTATTCGCAATAGTTGCACGCGCCTCCTGCAGGGACACCTTCTTTCCATCAATGAAGCAGTTGTCGTCCAATGGAATGTACCACCGCGTAGGCTTCCCATCTACACGAATCATATACTCCATTTTGCTCCGGCCAGGTAGCAAGTAAGCTTTATTGAAGGGGAGGGAGAGCCCTTTGGCTGGACCTGTCCGGATGGTCTGGAGGAATAGATTGCGCTGTCCATGGTCAGCCAAGATATCGAATGCGAGGACGTATGAAGAGCGCATTTGCATGACTACGGCTGTAGTAACACAACCCGACAGGAAAACCAAGGCGGCGACGGAGAGTCGCTCCCAGGTTGACCGGAGAACACGATGGGTGTGGTCCTTCTCGTCATTGTCGTCAGTAGCATACGCCGGCTTTTCCGTGGATATTTTCGTCCAGTTGTTCCATACAAGGTCCATTGTCGACGCGCTGTTCTCTCGGATACTGAGCAAAACGAATCGAGAGAGAAGATAAGTGCGACGCACGTAAAGACGATATTCAATCCGAGCAATCCATAAGTCCAGTTCACCCACCACGGCAACCGTGTTTTCTGGTAGAGCAGAAACTCCTGGTCGGGTCGAGGTCGGATGGGCGATGCTTTTCCTACAAGACTTGTTGCTGTCGTACCGGAGCGCAGACGCTTCAGGCCATTACCTAGCCGCCGCAAAAAGCTCATCTGGATATCGAATGAGGCAAGGATATACAACGAAAATAATGCATACCAAAGAGTCGTGACAAAAGAAGAAAAGTTAGACCCAGTTCTTGTTTCCGACTGTTTGTCCCAGTCCCGGACCACAGCGACGAGGAAGGACTTTTTTTTTGTTCGTTACACTACGCGAAAGAGAACGGCGACAGGACTGTTACTGAGTTATTCGATGATAATGATAATATAGTCAAGGACGACGAGATCGCATGGGAACTGACGCGTTTGCGACGCCTGAGTTTCACCATTCCTTGTCCTGCTGATGCCAACATCGATGAGATTGACAGTCGTTGTGGCACTGTACCGCGACGTGTAGCATCATCTTCACTCTCGCGGCAATGCGAAACAGACGGTTGCTACGGAAAGACTGAATGGGAGAGCTTGCAGTCGGTGCATCTGTCGTTTCACGAAGGCCGACCCAGCTGAATTTACGATTTCTAGCACTGTCCGCCGTGGCGACCGACCTATGCGTCTATCAAGACAATGCACCTTTGGTGGGAAATGTTCAAACAAGGCTATACTTTGAATTTTGCCGAGGCATATCGAAGTGATCTTTGACACTGACGATGGCTCAGCTGCCTTTCGAGCTCGTTGAGATTATTATTTCCGAGTTTTGATACTCTGAACATCCATCTGGCGACCGTATCACCTTCATGACTGGATGCCCCCGCATCTGCAGACTGCAGCCTCTGGAGGGACGTCTGCCAGTATTACCTCCCAAAACATCTACGTTCCAACTGTTGGATACCTGTTCTACTTCAGCTCTATCATCCGTTCCAAAAAGTCCTCAGTCCATCAACCTTTTCTCTCCAAATCTACTCGTTCCATGACCTGTCATGTCGATCTCATCGAATCAAACAGCGATTCAGCCTTGTTCCCATACACAGTCGTATCATACATGCCCACCCAAAAGTTACCCCACATCTAGTGCATCCACCTCGAAATCAAGCTCCTTCCGGGAATACAACACACTCCTTGGGGGTGTCTGATCAACTCATCCGCTACTACCTGGACATCAATTCGTGCTTCCAGAAAGCAGCCAGAGTACCAATGAGTGAGAAAGAAATAGACATATCTCTATTGTGTTTCTTTGCTCAACACCACTGTAAAACAGACTTCAAAGCACTATTTGCTAGCATATACGAAGACCTGCGTTGGCCTAGCAAACTTGAAGGTTGGGGTCGTGGCATACCTTACATAGTAATCACTTTTCGAACGGAAAGTGTACGATATATTACGGCCGTGTCAAGTAGTACATATAGATCACTATGAAAAAGTAGATCAGCGACATGTAAGCTCCAGAGTTTCGACTAACAGACCTTGATAAACTTTGCCATGAATTTCCTGCAGAAAAATGAGAAGCAGTGGTGACAGAAAGCGTTAAGACGCACTTGTGAAATTGTGTCCGCAGGAGGTCATTAACAAACTGGCCCTGAGGCTTGTTCCTCGTATCCATGGCCTGGTTCTTGAAGATTAAGTCTGGAGAAACAAATTATTTTGGTATGAGTTGGAAAGAGAACAGACACGTACCGTCATCCCAACGCCGCTTTACGGAAAAGGTCCCGGGAACAGTAGTATTCACACCAGTAGGCGTTTCCTGCCCCAATGCAGCCGCCAGATTGAGAAGGGGGTTAGCGGTGGCAATTTCTGCTTCTCGCGACGCCGCTTGTGACGCTGACAATTCACGTTCTTGCCGTGCCTTTTCTTCGGCTCGTTCGCGTTTGATCTTTTCAAGTTCGCGTAGCAGTTCTGCGGTGTCGTCTTCGTCATCATCCGAGTCATCCTCACTAAGATAAAATTAAGCCACCAGATACGTGATAGGCTTTACATAGAAACGCACCTGTCTTCTTCCTCAGCGTTGTCTTTATCCTTGTCCTCTCCTTTTCCATTGTCATCGTCGTCATCGTCCTTGTCGAGAGCAATAGCATCCTGCAAGAGTTTTCTCCGCTTATTGGCTTCATCATCCGCAGGCGCATCTTCTATGAGCGGTGCCTTTCCTTCAGCTTTGCGCTTCCTGTTCCGCGCTTCCTGCTCGGCAGCCAAGAGTTCAGCGCGTAGGTCTCTTTTCTTGACTTCGTCTGTTGATGTTTGACCCACTTGTCTACAATGCATTAGCTGGTGAAGCATGAAAAAGTACAGAAATGCTGTACCGGAATTTCAACTTCGTGTGAGATGCCATATCTCGTACAGAGAACTGGCGAGAGCCTCCCTTGACATCTTTGGCCTGTGCTGGGTCCCATGTCGGCCTGTGAGCTGTAGACATCGAAGTATATGGGTGTAGATGACGAGAATGAACAAGAAGTGGCCTAGGGTTAGGGTGAACGTAGGCACGTGAAGGCTTTACACAGCCACAGACAGGGCTTTTCTCTTTCTTCTTGCCATTCACGACGGCCCGCTGGCTACGCTTCACCTTGCCCGTCAGTTCGTTAGAAATATTATCAAGGTGGCATATCCCAGCATCGACCGCCTCGCGTCTCGCGCAAGATTTGTGCTCCCACAATTACCATTGTCGCCCTCAAGTTTTTTCAGTCGAGTCATGACAAGCCTCGTACTTACTACACTAGCCGATGTGGAGCCTCAAGTACCGCCTGTTGCGCCTGGCCTACGGAAGATAGCGCCATACTGGTATCCGTATAGTACATATGCGAAGGAGAGATGGATAGGCCGCGAGATACTCGAGGTTGTTTCTACAGAATTTAGAGATCGGTCGATGGAATACTATGTACGTCGTTTGAACTTATTCTCCCTTTCTTCTTATGTATGCGATGCAGAGATATGCATTAGAATCTGGAGTTACGACATTAAATCGGAAGCCTGCCCAGCCTGATACAATAATACAAGATGGAGACCTCATGGAGTACATCTCTCTCGCGCGCCCTCTCATCCTTGACTGACTATTATCAGGAATGTCGTTCATCGCCATGAGCCACCTGTAACATCGACGCCAGTCAAAGTGCTCTTCGAGGACAAGGAGCGGGAGTTTATAGTCGTGAACAAACCGGGCAGCATCGTTCGTTCGTCCATGCTGTTCATTCCGTCCCATCTTTCGTCTGACTTCTTATTAGCCTGTGCATGCATCAGGGAGGTACTATCGGAACACTCTGGTAGAGATTCTCATGACCGAGTTTGGTTTTGAGAAGGTATACAGTACGTATTTTAACACCTCTTGTTACGACTGATCCCAACAGCTTGCAGCTGTAAACAGGCTGGATAGGTTGACCTCAGGGCTTATGATCCTTCCAACCTCCACGGAGCGCGCTCGATCACTGACTAAAGAATTTATGGATGGTTCCATTAAGAAAGAATATGTGGCGAGGTGCAAGGGAGAATTCCCCGAGTACGTTCCCTTTCAAAAGATCAACCCATCCCTTTCATTGAAGTCGCATAGAGAAGAAATTGTCTGCGAAGAGCCACTGCTTACAATCGATAGACAAATGGGTTTGAACGTTGTACATCCAGAGGGCAAAGTGAGTACCGCCTTATGATTGTCATTCCAAACTTATATTTGTTTAGGCAGCCAAAACTGTGTTCAATCGGATTCGGTATGACACAAAAACAGATAGTAGCGTCGTCCTTTGTGAGTCGGCCACTTGTAATGTAATACTTTTATTACTCACTTTTCTCAGGCAAGCCTATGACGGGTCGATGTATGTTCAAATCATCCTGGGAAATATGCTGTGTCTCACAAGTTACATAGCACACCAAATTCGCGTACACTTGCAGTACTTGGGACACCCCGTCGCCAACGATCCTGTATATTCTGAGACCAGAATCTGGGTTTGTATACTTGCCTTATCGCTATATACCCTCTCACGACATTATGCATTATTTAGGGCACCAGCCTAGGAAGGGGTGGAGTTGATCTCACTCCCAGTGATGAACGGTCCGCTCCCGCTCCGCCTCCACATCTCAAAGACAGCACCGAGCTTGGTGGTAGCCCTGAATCGCTAGCCAAGGACGGGACCTCGTCTGCTTCAGCGTCCGAACCCAAACTTCTACCTCGAGAGACGGGGAAAGATATCGGTATGGGCTCACCTGTACCACTTTCAAGCGAAGCCGTCGGAGTTATTACACGCCTTAGAAATATGAAGGTAAATTTATATCTTATGTCGTCGAATCAGATGCTCACGGCATACAGGACGAATCAGAGGACTGGAGCAGGTGGCGTGATGTCGTTTTCCGGGCGAAAGAACCACTACGACCGCAGCATTGGGCTTTAAAGCCCCCGCCTCCACGTAACAAGAAGAAAAAGGGCAAGTCCGAGTTCGTCGACGAGACTCTGAACGTATTCAGGTCAGGAACAAGCCCAGCGACGCCAATTACACCAACAACTCCCGATGATGCCATTCCAGTCACGGATGCGCCTCAGCTGTCCGTTGACGAGGCGCTGGAGCGCGCGCAGGGATTGGCGCCTGTGGTGCAGACTCCGTTGGTCGAAGCTGGCCAGCACTATTGCCCCGAATGTTACTTGCCGCTTCATCCAGATCCCAAGCCGGAGAAACTGTATATATTTCTTCATGCGCTTAGATACACCACAAGCTTGGGCGCGTTTGAGACAGAAATGCCCGAATGGAGTGCTCCAGACTGGGATTGGGATAGATCGAGTTCATAGTTGCCTTGGTGTCGACACACATCTAAGTGGGCTATGGTAGCATGTGTACAACAGAGATTGATATGCTTCAGAAATCGTGTCTGTTCAGCGCTTAACCTCGAGGGGGCAATGGTGGGTCGATCACTGTATTGAATGGTCGGTTTGAAACCAAACGTCGCATCTCTTCTCGTTCTATAGCTGTCATGCTTGCTGGACCGTCAAGCACGCATCCATGCATCAGGATGTGTAATCACTAACTTGTTTACAACCACCAAGGATAATTCGTTTAGCACTTGAACTGGTTCGCATAGTCTCTTTGAACATGCTCAAGTATTAAGATCCAACTCTTTGACCTTATTCGCTACCATCCGCTGGATCGTTGAATATACGAAGACATTACAACCCCTTTTAATTGATATAAGGTCTGTACTCTTTCCAGATCGGATCGTTGTCATCATCCTCTTCTTCGTCAATAGGATGCAAGATTTTAAACATCTCGAAAATCTCATCTCGTTTATCAAGCTCACACTGCCACCGCTCTGCTAGGGACAAGTCACAAAGACAAAATTTCTTCCGGCCATCGGTGTCAATTGAGTAGAGGATATTCCTCTCTGCAATATCACCATGCACCCAACCTTCTTTGTGCTATTGTATAACAATTATTAGCTGTCAAAGCAGAGAAGAAGACCACACACAAAGGTGCTCAAGACAGTGGTGATGGCAACTTTAACTTCTTGTGTCAATGTTGAGATATCAAGCGAAGTCAGATTATTCCCTGCATTCTCTAATACCAAAGCAGGTATCGATCTCCTGCTGTACCAGTCGTCGACATAGCCACAACCATATAGCCGGGGGATGATAGAACCTTGGATATGGTGTAGTGCATTGTATACCTGGAATTCATGTTCCATAGCCGCTGCCGCTTCATTCAATTGCGCCACCTTCCTGGTAAGACGAGGCATCTTGACAACGACCGGGATAGCTGTTCCATCAACATCGTGGAATGTGCCGTCGCAAACAATCCCGTGCAGACCGCCTCCTAGAATATTTCTCCCACAATCTACATACGGCAGAGGATGCTTATCATGTAGCACACCGCTCTCCCCATCGGATGCCCTGCCAGATGGGTGAACCACCAAAGATACACTGGGTTTGCGTCGGGCATGGCGTTGAGGGAGACCACGAGCTGCCAGTATGCCGATAGAAGTAAAAAGCCCATACGAATTCAGTTTTCGATAGAGGTCTGACACGTAGCACCCCCCACCCTGAAGGTCGTCAACGGCAGCCTTGGTCTCCTCGTAGTTTTCTTTCGCTATTTTAGCCTCGCTCACCATCTTCGCAGCTGCTGCTGAAGCTGCCGATTGCATTTTCTTGCATTCCTCTACCTCGTTCTCTGCCGTTGCAGTATCTGCATCGCCCCCTGCCTTCGCACGGTGCAGGACCTCTTCAGCCTCTTCCATTTTATCCTCCACTTTTGTCACAGTAGCAAGCGCCTCTTTCTGTGCTGCTTCTATATCGCGCAGTTTCCGTTCCTGTGCTTCCTGCTGCCTTTTCGCAGCCTCCTTCGCCGCCTTTATATGACCGGCTACCAAACCATGCAAGGTCTGCGCCGTTATTTGTTGCAAGGACGGGGTAAACCGAGAGCCGGCGGCAACGACACGACTAAAATGGATGTCCAAGCGCTCGCCGTTCTCGATCACTTGTGCCATGACCATGAAGTAACCATCCCAAAAACACTGAGGCGACGATCAATGAAGATAAGTAGAACAATGGTTAAGATACATACCCCTACGTTCGCCCCAGTAAACCAAAATGTTGCCCCCATCTGTGCGATTAGCGCCTTGGCATAGGAGGCCTCAGAGTGCTGTGGTATCGAATTCTTCCCATCTGTTTCGCCACTCGAGGGTAAAACGTTATCTCTTGGCCTCACCACATGGACAGCTTGTCCAGCCAAATTCAGCTCCTCGGGGCTTTTGAGCGTGATAAATGCGGCGATGTCAACAGGTTTGGCGATTTCCTGGGACGTGGGATCAACTCTTGCTAATATGCAGTCCGTTGTAGCCCATATCGGGCAGACAATATGCCCTTCTAGATCTCTGTAACAGGGGGACGGTCAGTTAAAATAGAGAGTAGACTAGCAACTTCACCTACCTGAGATCCCTCAAAGCCGCTGAAAACTGCTGGTCACCTTTGCGGAACCATCGATATGGGAATTTTGCAGCTGCGTATAATTGATTGGATATGGGTACCATACGTTTAGAAACCTGGTCCCGAAGTTGATCTTCAGGAGTGAACCTACGTGGGATTCGTTCCGCAGGTAGCATAAGCTTGGTAATATGAGGAGGAATCTGTGTGGAGTGGCCCGGGGTATGTGATACTATCTATATAGAGAGTATCGGAATAGGATATTCTCACCTTGACATTAGTGAACATGTCATTGATGTGTTGTCCGAGGTACTCAGTCGGTCTAAAAGATGATGACGCTTCGATTGATCCAATCATCGTCCTAATCATCGCTATATCAAGTTCCGGGGGAAACGTCGTGTACTTGGATGGCATCGGTGGCTGCAACTGCGAGACAACTTCAGCGAAGCATGCTTCGTCCTCAACGAACAAATCAGGGGGTTCGTTATCTGCCGCCTTACAGAAGAGCGCGGCATCGGTGATTTCCAACACCTTGTAGAGCCTGTCTACATCACGGAACGCGCGTTCTGCGTCAGGGTCAAGATCACAGAGTAGGCGTAAGTCAGATGCCGGACGACTGAGGGCACCAGACCATCCGTGGTATATAAACTGCTGCCAGAACGTGCGATCTAGTTCTTTAGTGTTTGTTGGCAAATCTACAGAACCTGAGCGCAAGGTATCAAGCCATTTCGACAACCTGACAAAGCTAAGTATATGGAATGTGCCTGAGACATTTTACGCACTTGCGCTGTTTGACTACAGGATCACGAAAGGTGCCGCTAGGGTCTATGCCTTGCTGTCTTTAATCACGATTTTTTTCATCAATAATCATGGTCTGAATTGTAAAGTGACTCACCGAAATGCTAACTGTTGGTCAGAAAGACTGCAATTAGAGAAAAGGGGTACCAGAGCTAACACGTACGAGGAATGGCAGTATACCTTCTCGAAGACAGGATGCAACGGCTCAGAGAAAAACAAGGTAGATCATTCCGAGGTAAGAGCAGTGAGCGGCCGAACATTATTCTCATTCTGGGGTCGCCACAGACATGAAGTGTGGGAAAGCTACTTTCAACAGCAGTGTCCACTAACAGACTGTCAGCAACACCGACGCATGAACACTGACGCAAAACGAACCACCAGAAGGAGAGTGTAGGTAAACGACCCGCAATAGAGCAAGGTGTCAAGTGCGCAAGCAGCACCGAAGGTTGATGACTGAGGGCCGGTTTTAGCAGCACTAAGCACCTATAAAGCTCGTGAGGTCAGAAAAGATACAATTAGGATGCTAGACACCGGCGGAATTACCAGCACTCGTGTCTATAACCCTTTTTTTACGACGAAACGATACGTTTTACTGCCTAGAACCGGACGAGACCAGAATGAGAATCAATGTCAGTCGGACGAAAGAGCAACTATGGAACCTGGAAGAATAGAAGACCGAAAAACTCAGTTTGTAATGATAGCGCTAGCACGCATAATTTTCGGTTTCTACATGTTTAAAGGTCATGAGAAGGTTTAATTATTGTAGATATGCGCCAAACCTTGAGGATGAAACAGATTTGATGTTGAAGATGGCAGCAATAGCGCAGAAGGTCAAAAAGAAGAGGAAGAAGAGGGTGAACGTCCCGAACAAGGTTAGACACGAGACCTACATAACTTTGATTTTATAGTGTCTCTGAAGCCAACAGAGATTGCGCAATGGTTCGATCCCTGGTAGCGCCATCTTATCTTTGACGGTTGACATTCCATTCAAAATTTGAAACTGCTAGTTTACAAAGTATGACAGTAAATTATTTAACCAAGGTCCTAGACTCGAGCCAGTCCCCCACTTCGGTTGATGACACTGAGTCGATCAACTAGAGCGATGCTCGAGTTGACTTCCAGCCTAGCTTACAGATCAAAGTAGCTCGTATCGTGTCATAGCGACTGCGTCATCGACTGCCTTGATCCAAAAGATGTTTAGAGAGAAGGTGTAAATACATCATATATATCATACCGTCCTGCGGTTAAGTGAGCCTGAATGTTTAACTTTGAGCTAAGCTGGATGAACAGTGGTACACGAAATGCGAGATGCACATCTATCTCTATGCAGCCTCTAGCATTTGTATACCCTCTGCCATCATCCCTTTAAATGATGTAGTCCATGCCCACTCGAAGCCTTTGTTTATAGCTATCGCCGTTCCCGCAAGCTTCTCCCATACTTCAGTTTCCGGCGCATCGTGGTCCCATTCGAAATCTTCATGGGTCATAGTAAAATATCTAGCGTTGCTTGCGGATCGTTTCCAAACATCAATAGCAAACGGACGGCGAACGGAATCATATATTTCCAATGCTCTGGGTATGCTTTTCCGCGTTGTGAGCGAGTGACCGAGAAGAGTGGCTAGGAAATAGCCATCCTGAAAGAATTCCATCAGATGAGCAGGGCAAGGAGACAGCGATGAAGAAAGTACCTCGATTGCTTGACCTGCGCCAGAAGCCTGATGCGGGAGCATTGCATGTGCCTTTTTACCCTGTCAATTGTGCGATTAATTATTCCATGCGTGCTTACTGAGTCACCGATAAGAGCAACGCGATCCGACGCATAGGATGGCAACACCCTGGTGCAGTACATAGGCCATCTGCTTGGCTTGTCAATACACTGAGTCCAGACATGCGTCAACAAGGGCGGACATCAATCAAACGGGTGATAGAGTAACTCACACGTAGCCATGCCTGGATTTCCGGTTCCCACTCTGAAAACTCGGCGCGCGACATTAGTTCTGCCTTGTCTACCTGGACTGGGAACGGTGGATCGTATGAAGTACCCATTAGGTGTTTTTGATGCCGAAAGAGGGCAACGTTCAACAGGGTACCATTTGACACCGGATATACAACGATGTTCTACCGGAAATTCATGAGAGAAAAATTAGCGAAAAGAGGAAAGGACTCACGATGCCATGACCACAGTACTAAAATACAGAGGCTGAAAGGTTAATGCTATCATCCGGGGTGTAAAAACCAACTTACCTGTGTAGGTTGCGAGGGAAGTTGAAAGTCGCGTGCAATAGGATCCGATTTGATTCTCCCCATGGGGATTAATGATCTATATGCGACCGATCCTGTAAACATCTGAGGAATACCGGAAAGAATTTCTTCAGCCTTGATTAGTCTCCCGTCCGCCGAGGCCTTTCGCGCCTTATCTCTCAGCAAAGATCCCCGTACTCGAGATTTTATTCCATCGGCGCCGATTAGCACGTCGCACTCAGCAGTCGTCCCATCTTCAAAGAATATCTTCACCGATCCATCAGGCTGCTCGGAATACGATTGCAATCGCTTCGAATAATGAATGACACATCGCGGCGAAAGATGGTTCACAAAAACGTCATGCAGGTCGCCTCGGTGAAACGTTTGACAGTGCCCTCTAGAGTCGACACGGCAAAACTCCTTTCCTACGGCCTGGTCACTTTTCCTGAAACTCCAAGCAGTAACTGACATAGGACGTCAATGCTCGGAAACGAATAAAGAATTGTACTTCGACTGACCATAGTCCTGCGTGAACGGGGCAGACGCCACCTTCTGCAGATCAGGTCCCATACCCATCATTTCCATGACTTCTAGAGCCCGCGGCCATACGCTGATGCCGGCTCCCACCGCGGAGAAGTGACCTGCAGCCTCGTAGAGTTCGAGGTCCACATTTGGATACTTGGACAGTGTTACAGCGAAAGCTAGTCCGCTTAATCCGCCACCGCTGATCGAAAGTGGGGTCAGCCGTCGTGGATCCATTTAGTAGGACAACGATTGACGCTCACCAGACGATAACCTTGAACTTCGCGGCCATGGGGAGTTGACTGTGTTCTTTGCATTCAGTTCCAACGGGAAGAAGGCCTTTAAGTAATGCCCCGGGACTTTTTCATTCCTGATAAGATCACTTCAGTGTCTGTACTTGATTGCAGGGAAGTTTCCGCAGTTCGAAATTTCCATCTTGATCTTAGCCCGAGACAAATTACACAGACGTTTGTTACTAGCTTGTGACGTCCGACTCGAAATGAAGGGTTTCGGAGAAACAGATGTCCAGTAACCTGAAGGGGATCCGGGAAGAGGAATGGTAAGTGACCAGCGCTAAAGTGCACGCGCGGAGGCGAAAGTGGACATAGATCGCGATAGTGGTATAACCTGGCGCTAGGAAACGTAGTGGAAACGCCCGATACCGCCACCGCCGCATTTTCCAACTTAGAAGTTCCTGGAAAGACCTGCCGACGAGTTATTCCAGTATTTCTTCCTGAGACGACAAGACACCGGTAGTAACTCACCGCGAATAAGGCACTCGGCGGCAGAACACCAGAGTACCGAGTACTGCAATGATAGTCACCGAGTCAAGTCAACAATGATACCTCAAATTATGTGGTCTACATATAATACAACATGAGCTGAGTTGATGGAGAAAATAGATAAGTGATACAGATGATAAAAGAACAATAAACCAAGACGAGACGGGGACGTACATGTTCCAATGCAGATGGTTAGTGATATCAATGAAAGGGAAAATTCATACAACAGCTTTTACGAGTCGATTTTGGCGATCTTCATCTCCCACATACCGTTCCTCCCTCTGACTAACCCCTGCAACAATAGCCGACCCTCCATACCCAGAAAATCTACCCTCAAAACTCCTCTCGACATGAGCTCTTTATCTCCATGACATCTAGAGGTATATGCCCCGCCGAGCAACTCCCTCTCTTTACTCCGCACGTCCTGACAATAATAATGCCGGCTTTCAATCGGCATCATTATCTGCACGTGCAGCTGCATGAGAATATCGCAGATTGTTACGCCATTTGGGTTCGACGCGTATACGTCCACGTACCACGGATAGCGGGCATGGTACAGGCGCATGAACGGCGCAGGCGGATTCGTGGCGATCTGCATGAGGTCTATTTGGTTGTATGCTCGACCGAGGTGAGAGAACATGGCGGGCTGTGTGAAGGGATCTGTACGAAGATCAAGATGTATTGAGGGAGCGTGAGCATCATATGCGAGAAGGCCATGTAAGATCCGTCGCTCCGGATCGTTACTCTCTAAGCAAAACAGATGAGCTCGTTTTCGGCGCGTAAGCTAAGTAACATACCTTGAACATCAGAGCGATTCTTGGACAAACTGAGCCTGATGAAGAATGGTCTCATCTCAAAATCTGCCCTCCAATCTCGCGGTCGCTGCGCCGGATTCCACTCATCGATATCTCCGTGTGGGTACCACTTCCTTTTGGTCTTCTTACCCACAGTTGGACCCCAAGTCAGCGATCGCTTCATCCTGTGACCTTCCCCAGTTGATGGAGAGTGATGCTTCGGAAGCGGGGCAGATACAAGAGGCGCATCATTATCTACAGCACCCCAGCCGTCTCCAAATGTTTTGGATGGACTAATTGGCATAACAAATGGGCTCTTTGCAGTCCGATTTCCAGCGCCATACCATCCATCGCCTACTGGTTGACCAGACAAAGTGTTAGGTGTTGTCGTCTCTGGTGGTTGCCAGGCTGTACTGAAGAAGCCGTTGTTAGGCGTTACCGCACGTCCTTGTCGAGGGTGAGGTGTACCAGGTATACCGCCACCCCAGGATCCAGCTGGCGGGCCCTGCCACGACTCTGATCCTGCTCCCCAATCTGGCGTCTGGCGTCCCCATCCTGGTGTCTGAGGAAAGTCCAAGGGCGAGAGTCCGTCGGTTAATGGAGTCCATCCATTCAAATTCTGGGCCGGCCAAACTGGGGTGGCGCCAGGGGCACCGCTACAGAAGAATAATAAGGAAAATGCTCAAAAATGCACCAGATATTGCTACGCACGCTGCACGCTGACTGTATCCTGGAAATGCATCATGGATTCTGCCGCTGTCGTTCCCGGCACTTCAAATTGAGTCAGACGTCGTCTGCTGTCGACAGAGAAGACTATTACCCTCCGAATCCAGTATGTGTCGCGCCTGGCGGCGGTGGAATATCCGGACGGGCTGTGTGAGAGTCGACCAGTGTGGGCATTTCAGGATCTCTTCCAGGCATTCCCCATCCGTTCAATGCCATGGAAGTTGGGAGAGAACAAGTGCGATGTGTCGTCTACTCGGAATTTGCTTCCACGGCTCCGGTTACACAGCCACAGGGGCCATTTCATCCAAGCCCAAATATGTCGAAATCAGGTCGTCTACCACTGAAAGGTATGATTCTTGTTCTCTTGCCCACATGAAAAGGGAGAATTTTCTGACAAACTGTATCAGCTGTATCGAATGAAGTCACAAAAGTTTTCTGGTAGCCGTAGTCACCCCCCAAAAGGATTCAAACAACGAGCATACCGGTCACAACATCTTTTACAGCTCTACTGCTTCCGCAGAAATGTCAGATAAGTATGTTCTCAAATTTCTCCGGGCCAGTGGACAGCCTTTGTACTTCGTTCAATCTTACATCGACTCTGCCGAGGATTTACCTGACACAACAAGCGCGTTGAATCCCTCTATTCTAGCTCACACCAGTTTTTTAATGTTGTCTGGCTGCCCCTGTGGTTTTGCATTTCTTCCACACCTCGTCCGGTCCGGCACTTCTGAAGGACCTCACTTCTGTTCTTCCCGGATGCTGGCCCCGAATCTTGCCCCTCGTTTCTGCGACATTACTGGTGGTATTCCAAGCTCTGGGACTCGGAATCCGGACTCAAGTCTTTTCTTGGCCTTCCTTCCATCCTTGATTATTATTCTGCGCACCAGTAGACTCTAGTACTCAGTAGAGATTCGCCGAGTGGAGTATGTATGTCAATTTTACCTCGATTATAGCGTTCTAACCGTATTCACAGCCTATTCCTCTCATCTTCTTGAAGGTAGGACTCAACTAGTGCTAAATCTGAGGGAGATGGCTGTTTCTAGTTGAAACAGGATAACATTGCAGATCACAGGCCTGCACATCAGTCGACGAAGGATTATTAGTCCGTGGTACGTGTACGCCGCATAGTGTAACGAGACTCATTCAGAAGCGTGTTGGAACGGGAGCAGACTTCGGTTCAAATCTGTGCAGTACACCAAATCCTTCTCGTCTTCTTGTTCTGGGCCAAGTCCCCCACCCCCCATGAAGGACTTGCGTAAAGGTAGGGAGATGCGACGTAACAGCTGAATTTCATGGACGGAGAATTATAGGGCCCGCGTTCTTGGCACACACCGAAGGAGGAAAAGCTCACCTATATTGTCGCGGGGTGTTCATTAACGCCCACTGACGTCATTCAATGAAGTTGCGGCCGGAAGTGGCTCATCAGGATCCACGGTTTACTATTATTGCTGTGGAAGCTTCTCATGCTCTGAACACTACTCTTCCGCGGATCTTGAAGCAGCTCCTTTCCTGCATGGAGTCAATAGATGCTCCGGACAACGAGGAAACTGGCCTTTGCTTTTTATATCCATGACTTTCCCCTTACTATTGAGCCGGCTGCCACAAAATTCGCGTTCCGGTTAGTCTTATCGCCATTAATCCCACTTCATACTAGCCGACTCGGACCCAAAAGAAGCTGTACGATAACAGAGACCTGTTGCTTTGATAACATAGGGTGACGGGTCTGGCATAGAGACGTCGGATATCACGTTTGGACTAGGTTATCGGTTACCACCATCCACCATCACACCCTTCAGAGGCTCGACCGGACCATCTCGCCAACCCTGCCTAGGGTTCAGGTTCGTGCAAGTTGGCTTATAAGGATTATCGAATATTTCCTGGTCTTGAAGAAGAAATAAACTTGAAGAACGGAGGCGGTGTGCACGCACCAAGATTTTCTGATTGCCAAGGCCAGTTCTTCCCCAAGACAAGCTTTTTGCCATCTTTTGGTACGATTTATCACGGGAAGTTGCTCTCTTCCTCCGTGTATAGTCTAACAACAGCTTGTTAACACCATTAGGAAGCATATTGTTTTGTTGTATTCCAGGTCGCGTCAGGCTTTATTCTGTTCAATTCGCTAAGTCGACTGCAGTCAATACACAGCATCCCCTTCTGCATTGGCTCCTAAGCGTAGTGGATTAGAGTCGACGTGGACCATCGATATTACGCGCCTGGACTAGTCTAGACATGATCATCCGAAGGTAAAAATCGACTATGCGGGGGGGCAGTCCTGATCGCGTCAATAATTCTAGTTTTTGAAATGACAATCATCTGCAGGAACATCATGATGGGCAAACGACAATTAAATAGTTGCTTGTGCTGTATATGTGGAATTTTGATGATGGGAAATTCATGGAAGCGAAGTTGGGATCTTGTTCCGGATCCGTTAGGAAACCTTGGCCTTTTGCTTTTCACGATGGGAAGGCGAGGGGGGACGGCTTTGTAATACCAATTCTGCGATGGAACCCTTTCCTTTGGAACAGCGGATCGAAGATGAGGCTAATCCGCGAGACAAAACGTGCACATTATTGATTGTTGTATAGCCTGTACATGTGTCAGCAAGGATGTTTCTTTTCTCGCTCGACAGATCAACAGTTGGTTGCCAATAAGTTCAACGCTGAAAGAACCAAAGAAGGTTGGAGGAATGAATTTCATCGCGGACTACGCCTGGCCCTCGTGGCGGTGCTACTTGGATTAAAATTGGATTTCATGAACTTTATTTTTGGACGCGGGTCTCTTTCCCCGCACAAAAGATATCCTCGAAATTTGGAGCATTCAAAGTGACCTGAGGTTGGTAAAGTTTCGCTGTTTCGGAGTCCATCTAGACCAAATGGGGAGCATCTGAAAAGAGGTCGTCATGCTGCCATGGCAGTGTGACACAGAAGGACCCCAAAACGAGGGGAAGATTTGCCCATGATTCAGGCCTAAAATACCAACGGATGTGTCTCGGATTGGCGTAAAAGGCGGATGCCGAGAAGATTGTACGAAAATATAAAAATAGGCGGGGTGGCGTGGGTCCTTTGTTGACGTGAAACCAAAGCTGTTTAAATTTCCCGCACTACTCGTTTTTGGGTGCCTCCTTTTTCCATCACCATCACATTCATTTTCTTTTGCTTCCTCCCTCCATACCGTACTCACCACCGCTCGACGTTTCGCGGTCTCTTCTCTTTCCTTTCCCCTTCTACCAACACTTCCGGCAGGGGTTACGACCTTCACGATGATACCCTCACTACCCTTGTTAGCTTTTACGCTAGCAACCACTTCGCCTACCTGGGCACAGAAAGTCGGAGCGTTTGCAGATGGAGGAAACACGTTAGTTAGCGCTATGATGGTTCGGATTTCGCCTCTTTGTTGCTGTAGGCAATGCTCATTGACCCCTAGATGTTCGTCGGCAATAAGGATCAAGTGTATATCTTGGATAAAGCGGAGGGTAACGCCGCTCAGGTCAACGGTCATCCCGCGTGGGGTTCTGTTTGGTGAGTGAAATAAAGTTTACATCTTTGCTTTGTCACCTAAACATCATCCAGGAATATCGATACACACGAGGTCGTCGTGCAGGACGTTAAGACGAACGTGTTCTGCTCGTCCGGGATGCATCTTCCCAACGGTTCGTTCGTGACATTTGGTGGAAATGGAGCTGTTACCAAAGGCGGTAACGTTGGCTCTGTCCTAAACGACGAGGGCTCGGCCTCGTATGATGCTCTGTATCAGGACTATGATGGCGGAAAAGCAATTCGGGTCCTCGACCCCTGTGCTGCGGGATCCGACTTTCAAAGCACTCAATGTGGCTGGTTTGATGATCCCAGCGTACTCGCCATGCAAAAGCGTCGATGGTATTCTACGGCTGAACCAACCGCTGAAGGTGACATCGTCATTATCGGCGGTTTTGCAAACGGCGGTTACATTAACCGGAACTACCCCAACACTGACCCAGAGTTCGAGGGTGGTGCCGCTGAATGCACCTATGAGTATTATCCAGCCAATGGAAGGACGGCCACTACCATGCAGTTCATGATCAATACTTCCGGTCTCAACTCTTACCCTCACACCTTCCTGATGCCATCTGGTAAAATGTTTGTTCAGGCCAACGTCTCAACTGGTGAGTTGATTGGTTCTTCGCGTACTTCTGTGAATAACGTGTTTTTTTCAGTTCTGTGGAATCACACTTCCAACGAGGAAACCGCGCTCCCAGATATGCCTGGCGGAGTCGTTCGCGTGTATCCCGCATCCGGAGCCGTCGCCATGCTTCCTCTTACACCCAAGAACAACTACAATCCCACGATCCTCTTCTGTGGTGGTTCTGACATGCCGGACTACTCCTGGGGTAACTACTCATGGCCATTCATCAACACATGGGAGTACCCAGCCTCAACGGATTGTCACCGTATTACCCCCGAACCTGAGGACGGCTCTTCTCCGGTATATGTCAAAGACGACGATATGCTAGAGGGAAGGACCATGGGTCAGTTCGTCATTCTTCCCACCGGCGTGCTGTTGGTAGTGAATGGAGGTGTCAATGGCACTGCTGGTTATTCCACTATGACTCTCCAGACGACATCTTACAGTGACATGCCCTACGGAATGTCACTTGCCTCCGGGCCCGTCGGTACGCCTGCTCTTTATGACCCCGAAGCAGACAGCGGCAAGAGGTGGTCTAATGATGGGTTCTCCACATCTGATATTGCTCGTTTGTACCATTCGTCCGCCATCGTTCTCCCCGATACATCTGTAATGATTGCTGGATCTAACCCTAATGTCGACGTTAACCTTACCACTTACTTCAACACCGAATATCGCGCCGAAATTTTCTATCCCCCTTACTTCTCTGCCAGCACCCGACCGGAGCCAACCGGACTACCTTCTAAACTCTCTTACGGTGGAGACTACTTCGATGTCACCATACCTTCCAGCTCCTACTCCGGCGACTCTAACGATGCCGCCGCAAGTGCCTTCGTATCCGTTCTTCGAACTGGTTGGACAACGCATGCGATGAACATGGGCCAGCGTTATCTTCAACTCAATAGCACGTATACTGTGAACAGTAACGGCTCCATTGTGCTCCACGTCTCGCAGATGCCCCCGAATGCCAACATTTACCAGCCAGGACCTGCTTTCTTGCACGTCGTTGTGAATGGTATTCCGAGCAATGGTTCTTATGTTATCATTGGAAGTGGAAACATCGAAACGCAGACACTAGCTGCTGCAGCTGTGCTACCAGCTAGTGTTAACAACACCAGCGCCCAAGGTTCTGCCGATGGCTCTACAACGTCATCAAGCGGTAGCGGTGATCAAAATAGTGGTTCTAAGACTAATACTGCTGCCGTTGTTGGTGGGGTTGTCGGTGGATTGGTGGTCTTGGGCATACTCGGTGCGCTTGTTGGTATCTGTCTAACGCGACGAAGACGTGAGGCCAACCGTCAGCCTACGTCATCGTATGCGATGCGAGACGGTCCCGGGTTTGGAGCTTCTCTAGGTGCTGGCGCTGGCGCTGGTGGGACGGATAAGGCCTTGCGGAGTTCTGACTCTAGTGCCTTTATCCCATTACAGCATGCATATAACCAAAACGAATCATGGAGTTCAAGCACAGCAAGTCTACAAGCGCCGTATCAAGATCAGTATGAATCACACGATCGCAACGGGATGAGTATGGACTACGATCCATATGCTGCTGAGTCGAGGATGAGTACAAGTACACCTGTTGGGCGGCCGCATAGGTACTGATTGATGACGGAGGCAAGAGTGCGTTCACGGTATGTCTCCAGTGGTATTAGATGCGGACTTGACAGTTGCATGGATTTTTCTCTCTCACTTTCCACGTGTTATTTTTATCCTCATTACCTTCCACGTCACTGCATACCTTCACCTGCTCATTTAAAATCTTGTTAATTTCTTAGAGCAGGTTGTACACGCAACGCAAGTCCATTGCATTTCGTACCCTGAGGGTACTGTGGCCACTCTTTCGTTCCAGTCGCGCTCTTTATATATCGGCATCTTTCTGTTTATGCACGGACCTCATACGGACTTGTGTAGTTACTTCTTAATAGTGCACTCAGGACCAACACGCTCCCTTTTCATCAGCATCATTTCGACGTTCGATATTCAATCGCCGCGATCAACGGTTTCAAGCACTTCTCGGACGTCAAAGAGTCTTTTTTGCGGATGATTGGAGTGGAGTCTTGGCGTCGGGTCTTTGACGTCTTGCATCTTCCGTGAGTTAACTACAACAGCTGCAGGTGATCAGGACAATGAATAAATTAAGAATCCATATACTGTGATAGAACGCTGGTAAGTTGAACTCCGATGGTGCGGGCCATCTTTTGGATTCGAGACCATTCGTTCTGATATCTCTTTTATTTGATAGATATAGACTGATACTGTGCATATGTCGGTGCAGCGATTCATGCCTTATCGTTATTTCTACCGACAATCGGAATCAGGAAATCGTCCACACGTACTCCGCGGCGAGCTCAAGCTCGCTTCTTAATGACCCCGAATCTTCGACCCCAATTGAGCTTTACGTTCCAGCTGCTTATCTCGTCATGATAAGTATTGTTCTTCCGGTCCATATAAACCTCAGGTGTAAGACAGCTTGCTTTTCATTCTGACTGCCATGGCGAACGATGTCGATGCCACTGCTGTTGCTGACCTGCACAAGCTGGGGTACCAGCAGGAGATGACACGGGTATCTGATTCGTCCTGTTTGTGGTGCAACGATCTCGCTGATTCAAGTGGATAGAGGCGCGGGCTATTTCATATCTTGTTCAGTGTGTTCCTTCCTTTCTTCTTGATGTTTAGTTATTGATAGTCGATGCAGTGACGCTAGGTGTGTCTTGTCCTTCGACTAGTGCGCTCCTAGACATGACCCGACTCTGCCGCAGCCATTATGGCAGTTCGTAAGTGCATCGAACAATTTATTTACTGCGAGATAAACAAAAATACATCGTCAGCTTACGGCCTTTCTGCTCCATTCGCTACTGGACTCATTGGAGGTGGACCCGCAGTTCTGATCTGGGGGTGAGAATTTCGCAATTTTAAACGGAAATATTTTTTCATGCTACCGAAGATGGGTATTCGTCTCGGCCTTCATCTTCACACTCGCGTTATCAATGGCCGAAATTAGCGCCAAGTATCCAACTTCTGGTGGAGCATACTATTGGTGTTTCCGCCTCGCGTCACCCAGGAGTCGGGTGCCGTTGTCGTGGATAAATGGGTGGCTGACGATGGTAGGCGTGTGGACAATCTGCCTGTCGGTCACTTTCGTAAGGCGGAGCTCCCTGCAATTCAATAAGCTTATTTGACTAACGGCGCTGTAGGGTACTGCACAGATCATAGTCGCAGGGGCGGGTATTTTCCATCCAGACTGGGTTGCCGAGACGTGGCATACATGCAAGCCTAATTTATTTCCTTTCCGACGACCTAACCTGACCTGTGTCAGATCTCATATTTTTGGGTGTAACCCTCATTTGTACAGCCCTCGGGATTTTCTTGAACGATATTCTTCATTATATCGACGTATGTTGTCGTTGCGTTCGCGAGTGGTAAAGTCGTTGACGAGTTGTCTATAGATCGTGTGCGCATGTTGGACAATTCTCGGCGTTCTTGGTACGAGGGAACTCGTGTGGTCCTTTACCGAATATTAATGCCTTTCAAGTCATGCTCGTGTGCCTCTCGGCGAAGGCAGCAGCAGGCCGCCATTCAGCTGCTTTTGCTCTGGGACATTTCGATCCATCCGCATCTGGTTGGACGCCTGGATGGTCATTTTTCATCGGTCTATTGCCTGTGAGTTGAATTTTGTGCCATCTTTTGCGTCTAATTGTCGTTTGTAGCCCGGTCAGTATGAACAGCCAATCCATTCGCATTAACTGACATTACCCCAAAGCATATACGTACGCCGCGATTGGCATGAGTGAGTCTTGAAGCATAGGGTTTTATCAAGACTCAAGTCAGATTTCAGTTGCTAGTATGGCCGAAGAGCTTCATAATCCAACAGTTGACCTGCCAAGAGCTATGGTCTGGTCCATTCCACTTGGTTTCTTGCAAGGCGTTTTCTTCTTGTTGCCCATTCTATTCACGCTCCCCGACATTACTACATTGCTGTCAGGTGTGGCTTTTTCCGTCCATTTCCTCGGCTTGACCGAACAAATATGCAGTCGCCAGTGGCCAGCCTATCGGCGTCATGTTCACGCTCATAATGGGCTCAAAGGGTGGCGGATTCGGAATGGTAAGAGCATGCACATGGTCTATGTTTGATTGCTTATCTATCGCGCCCGACGTAGTGGTTCATCAGTACGCGCTTATCTCGCCCAGGCTTGTTCTGTGCTCACCCAAGCTAGTTTTCGGGATCGCCATGTTTTGCGCCGTGTCGATTTCATCCGCCGCTTCTCGGGCAACATGGGCATTTGCAAGAGATAAGGCAATACCCCTGCACGCGTTCTTTGCTCGTGTTTCGTCAGAAAAACACGGCCCTGTCAATGCATTCCTCCTTGTTACTGTTGTCCAGTTGCTGTTAGGACTGATTTATCTCGGCTCCAGCGCGGCTTTCAATGCATTCGTAGGAGTGGCGGTGATGTGTCTACAGGCGAGCTACTCGATGCCAGTCCTCATATCCCTTGTCAACGGTCGTGATAACGTCAAAGATTCTCCGTACTCGTTGGGTAGGTGGGGATGGGCCATCAATAGTATCGCGGTGCTCTGGACCATGTTCGAGATGGTGCTGTTCTCGATGCCGGCGGTGGTACCTGTGACGAGAGTATCCATGAGTATGAGTGTCGTTTCGTTCAGGTTAAGACTTAACTAATGGTATTCTAGATTATGCCTCCGTTGTGTTTGTAGGATTTGCGACTATCAGCGCCGTCTGGTATATGATCAGTAGGTTTGTTCTCCGGGTCAGGGTAACAGCTTATCATCTCTGTTTAGATGGACGCTTCTATTATACGGGACCACCCATTCCGAGCGAGTCAACCCAGCCTAGTACTGAGAGTGTCGTTGCGAATGAGAAGGGTGGAACGTTGGAGGACTAGTAGCTTCGGCATAATGCGTAATGATTTGAGAAAGTCTTCCAGGGTAGTGAAAGGGAGTGGTGACATAGACAGGCTTAGAATCACGTATCAAGCTGCGTCGTACATTCCTTTCTGATCTCGGTATGAATTTGTTTTCATTTCCATGACGAATGATAAGAGCTGTAGGGATGACAAAGTCAGGGTCAGGGTCCTCTTGCTTCCGTACCACTAGCTATTTCCGGTTGCCACTCGCCAAAGTGGCAAGTCACTACTACGACATAAATTCTTTCAATGATTGGGTACGCCTTGCTTTTGTGATTGATTTTGAAGTTATGCATGAAATTGTTAGGAACTCGCTGACGAGTCTCGAAAGCCTCGTGTTGGCTGCACGCGAAGATGTTAAAGCGTGTCCAAGGATGCTCTCTGCTGTACATCGTCATCTTCGCGCAAAGAAAGTACCTCGCGAGCTTTTTATATCTACTGGGACACCATCTGTGACTGCCCAACTTATGGTCATATGTCTGGACGGCCTACGCATTGCACTACATTGGGCAAATCGGGGACATAAGGACCTCACCGAGCGTGTCATGCAGCAATGGATTGTGGCATGGGAATGGTCGTCGTTTATGGCGGATGAGGTTATCTCGAAGGAGCCTCTTTCGGCGGAAGGCATCGAATTCCAGTACAGCGTCGCCGATCTCCATCGGCTTGCTGCCTTTGAGAGTCAAGGGACCCTTCACGAAGTGGAGGTACTGAGGATGCCTGGATTCTTCTCTACACTTGTCCGTCTCTGGTTCCATATGTTGCGCCATGGAGGTTCTCCTGCAGCACTCAGAGGAATATCGCATTCGCTGATTGTGTTCAACGCGATTGACCTCGACAATATGGATAACTTCAGAGTCGCTATCAAAGAAGTCGGTCTTGTACTCCAGGATATACAGGATGCTGCTGCCCTATTCAGCGCGCACATACCACGGACGATCGAGGTCAACACCATTAATATGCGTCTCCTCAATGGACCACTTACTTTAATGGCCTATGCTTTGGATTTCAACTCCGATTGTATTCTTCATCCTTTTATTGCCTGTCATGGTCCGACCCTCGTTACTGCTCTCATGGCTCGCCTCGCATCTTCCAAGCTTCCTTATGAACTCGGGAATATTGATGATAAGAACCTGGACAAGCACATTCAAGGCAACATGGCCGAATCTTCTTTCCTTCAATGCATTGAGCTCTTGGAAATTTGCATCAGGACGCACGGCCTTCCCTGCGTCATTCAGACACTCCAAGGTCGCCTCCTCCCGACCTGCTTCAAAGCCGCATTGTTTTTTAAGCCTCGATCGCGTCCTTCCCTGGATAATTTTGAGGCCATATGCTCCGAACTTTTTCGGAGGATTGCAACATTCAGCATCTACCCGAAAGTAATGCGTTTAGTGATCAAATCTAACAAGCATCTCGAAGCGCATAGTCTTAAAGCCTTGTTTAAATCAACAGCCCCTGGGATGTGGTCGTCCTGGGATAATCTATGTGATACAGCGATGCAGAGGCATGTCAACAAGCTCGGCTATTCTGCCCTTCCGCGAAAAATTTGCAATAATTCACAGGTAAGTATGCACTGTCACCTTCTGCGATCATTGTGCGTTTAACTAGTAGTAGTGCCGTAGTCCGTATATCCTTCCTATCGATGCCAAACGCTGTGCGGGCTGTCTTTCCGTTCACTACTGTTCTCGGGAGTGCCAGAAGAGTGATTGGAAAAGCCACCGACAAAAGTGTAAGAGCCTCATTTCGGCAAGAAAAGGTATTTTATCGACATTTCTAACTCTAGCAGTCAAACTGAATCGTATTCGTCCGACATAGCCGGGAAGCCCATGCGGGTGAACACCTTAGAACGAGATTTCGCTGAATGGATGATTGACCTGGACTTACCTCGTTTTATTGCGGAGACAAAGGACATTCGTCAAAGACTAGAAGAAAAACGGGCGACAACGGAGCCTTACAAGAAGTACCCGATGGTGATAGAGGTCTCGTACAACTTCGTACCTCCCAAACTAGGGAGAGTTTACCCCGGTGAAGAGGCTCGTACTAGAATTGGTCGAATCCCAGAAGTAATGGCCATATTAGAAAAGAGAAGGGGTCATCTGAACGAGGTGTTCTTCTATGCCGCGCTTCCGTCTTGTGAGGGCCTTGGATCTGAGTGCATCTGCACCACATTCAGTATCTGGTGAGACTTTGGAGTAAGGGTTTCATTAAACTCAGCTGATGACGACAATTTCTTGGCTGTAACAGATAGATCCTGACGCGTGATAGTCAAGACTTGCAATTCCCCAATTTCTTTTCATGTCGCTACTTCCAAATACACCAGTACACTGGTTTTACGAACGGTCTGGCTCAGCCGTGCTGCGGAAACTCCCCTTACTCATAATATATCATCATCTATGAACATCGCAAATCGATTCAATATACGTACAAAATCATCATGTAGCTATATAGTTCCGATCTCTTTGTACAACACGGTTCATGCAACAGTGTAATTTAGAAGATGGGAAAAAGACTGTTACTCGTTAGTGAGTTGGCATTATTTTTGACATGAGTGCTTCTATCGCGGAATAGTAGGATATCCTCATGCAATGATCCGCCTCTGGCCAGATTCAAGGAGAACATTGTCCCGTAGCACAAGAACTTGTAGGCAGGAAGAATAGAATATCCGAGTCAGGGACGGTTCAGCCCTCAAGTTCGGTCGTGAGTATTTCAGCACTTAGTTTTATTGAGACACAATCACGTAGCTACAAAATTATTGCTTCACAAACAACTTCATAGCACGGTTCATCTCCTTTACTACTCACCGTTCCCTGACGGCTTGAGCCTTGAAGGTTCGGTAGATAGCAGCTGACAGGGACGTTTCAGTTGTTTGGCTCAATGAAGGATGCCAAATAATGCGATGGCACACCTCTGTCACTTCCTTTTCCTTTCTTTCTTCCACCTACTCCCTTCTTTGTTTGGGTAGCACCTTGCCTGACGCTGCAGCTAACTCTTTCTAACAGCTCAGATTTCAGGTAGACTGAACAACTTTTTCGGCTTCCTCTGCTACGAGTTCGAGCTTCTGGCATTCCTTCTGGTCTTGTTTTCCCTCTGCCATTCATCTCAGCTCTGCATCTTTACTTGGCTAACCACGACTTTCTTCTCTCTGAATAAAGTACAACTCTCTTTATGACTGCGGATTCTGTACGTCTTTTTTTACCTTTCGTTTTCATTTCTTAAAGGTCTCTTAGGCAACGATGAATTCTGCCTCTGGCCTTACAAGCGCTGTGTCAACTGCTCGCAAGGATCTCTCTGCGTGTCCCAGGATGCTTTCACTTGTATCTCATCACCTTCGCACCAAGAAAATGCCCCATGATCTTCGTTCGTCGCTGGAGACCCCTACTGCGACAGCTCGCGTCATGGTGGATTGTATCGATGGCCTGCGTGCTGCCCTTCAGTGGGAGTCAAAGTAGAATGGTTATGGTTGCGGCAAGGGGAAGCCTTCGAAACACCATGGCATGCTCAAAGAGCGCGTGATGGAACATTGGTCTGTGGCATGGAAGTGGTCGTCGTTCTTAGTGGAAGAAATCATCGCGAAGGAACCTCTCTCCGTGGAAGGTACCGAATTCCAGCGTTAGATGCTCGAGGTTGTGGCAGAGTTTCTTAGACTTCTCGCATTTGAGATCCAAGGATGTCCTCGTGAGTTCGAGGTCCTGAAAGCGCCTGGGTTTCTCTCTACTCTCGTCCAGCTTTAGTTCCATGCACTGCGCCATGGCGGCTCACCTGCCGCACTTCGAGATACGGCTTTCTCGTTGATTTTATTCGACTCAATCAACTTCTCGACTATGGACGGCTTCGTGGAAGTTATTGATCAAGTCAACGGAATTCTGAAGGATACACCCGACGCGGCGACAATCTGTTGCACACACATCTTCAATATCATTCAGTGCAATACAGTCAATATGCGTCTTCTTGACGGCCCTCTTGCATTCGTGGCTTATGCAATGGAATCTCATGACTTACTTTCTTCCTTCATCACCTGTCGTCTTCCATCTCTCATTGCTTCTGTCATGGTACACTTAACATCTTCCAAACTCTCCTATGATCTCGTCAACATCGACGACGTAAAGTGGGACAGATACACTCAGGAAAACATGGTCGAGTTTGTGTATCTTCGATGCGCTCGAATATTGGGAAGCTGGTTCATCAAATACGGTTATCCTTGTATCATCGAAGCTCTTCGAGGTCGCTTTCTACCGTCTCTCTTCAAAAACGCCTTGTTCTTCAAACGGCGATCGAATCCTTTTCAATCTGACTTGCAGGGTATCTGTTGTTGTCTTCTCGAGATGATCACACGATATAGCATATATCCAACAATATCTCGCTTGGTGGTCAAATCTTGTCGATATATCAAGAAGCATGATCTTGGGCCACTAGTAGAATCAACGGCACCGTTACTATGGAACTCTTGGAGGTTATTGGACGATACGGCTATGCAAAGATATACCCAAATCCCGAGCTATTTTTTCACGCAACGGGAGGTGTGTGGTAATCCGCAAGTACAGCTCCTGCTTTAATAATGTTTACAAATCTGAGATAAAGTGACAGTGTATAAATCCGTATATTCGTCCTCGAGATGTCAAGCGCTGCTCAGGATGCCTTGTCGTACATTACTGTTCACGAGACTGCCAGAGAGACGATTGGACGGGACACCAGTTGACATGCAAGCACCTCATGTCAGACAGAAAAGGTAGTTGTCGTTCCCGTCGATGTCGGTGATATGCTGATATGTCCGTTGCTATAGCTGGAAGACCCGTGAAAATAAATACTTTGGAGCATGATTTCGCCGAGTCGATGGTTAGTCTGGATTTCTCCACTTTCCTCGTGGAGACAGAAGGAACGCGCGTCGAACTAGAAGAACAACACTTGACTGAGCCTGAGGAAAGGTACCCGATGGTAGTGGAAGTTTTGTATAATGTTGCGCCACCGAGACTAGGGCGAATCTATCCAGGGGAAGACGTTGATGTGGACTCGGAGATTTATCGAGCTCCGGAAGTGTGGATGGCATTAGAGAGAAGGAGGGGTAGAGGTATTCTTCTGCGCGACGCTTCCGTCTGGCAAAAGGCTCCGAACCTCAGCATGTTTACGGGTCTGTTGGAGTACACGGTGAGCTTGTATCGTAGTGAATGATAAATTCAATGACCGCTTGTGAGTGCTGTCAGGGAAATAGCGCCTCTAGCTCCGTCTGTCGTTCGTTCTTCGGAAGCCATCAAAGCAAGTCAGGTCAGGTCAAAATTTGCATTGCGGACCGCAATGAATGTTGAAATGTTGCTATTCCGCTGCTGTTAGGTTCTATCCCTTAGTAAGTTGCATCTATCTGCCTGAATGACTGTTCTGTTTTGCGCTTGCGATATTTACGGCGTACTGCGACAAAGATCTTCTCGGCGGTTCCGGCTTGCTTTAAGCTTTCGGCTAGGGGCCTCCTTGAGGGGCCCAAACATCGTGTCACCCGCAATGTCCTTTCTCGCATACCAACAACAGATGCTTACCAAAAGCCGTCCACTACCGCTGTACGGTATCAAGTTGAGTTTCCTTCCTCTTTTTCCACGCTTATGCTATCGACTAATCGATGATAATTATAGAGGCCGGCAATACTTCTCACCAGAATGAATTCCAGAACCAGACGACCCTGGATTCTGAAGATGGCGTAAATAGCCCGTGCCAAGCCAAATGCGAAGGCATTCAATTATGTGTGTTTCGTGACAGGTGAGACTGGTCACAGGCGCTTTTTGCAGCATGGTTAAGTGGTGGATATAAACAAGCATCGTGATGCGGCTGTGAACTTTCTTTTCCCGTTTGCTCCCATGGTATCAGCGGCGCCTTCCTCCTACAGCTCCTGGTCGAACGACGACCAGGATATTGGGTCGAGGGTTTCCTGGGAGGCGGAGTCGGCTACTCGCGCCGCGTCTTTCACTACAGCACCGTATGGACCCGCGTCTCCACTAGTCCCTTTGCGACCTTCGTCGATATCTGAGCAAGAAACGCTCTGGGAATCAGACATACCTTCTAGAACGCGCTCCTCAGTGACGAACACGCACCCCTCTTCGCCGCTGAAACCCAATACCCCCCTCAGTCCACTTAGACGCTCGATGACAGTCTCAGAGTCAGATGTTCCGTCTGATCCAGCACAAAGATACCCTAGGCTAACATCGCCACTGAAAGCTTTTCCTTCATCACCGCTAAATCCATCTTCTGCAACGTCGCCCTCTCCTTCATCAAGATCGTCGACACCTTCACCGCCTCTAGGACCTCGCTACGCTCGCACCGCCGCGTCAACAACGCAACTACTCGGCCGGGTACCCTCAGAGGAGTCTAGGGTCCTATCTACCTCTCGCAATTCCCGGGGGTCGATGATTCTATATCACATACCCGTGCCTGGCGACGAATCTCACAAACTAGAGCCCCCTCCCTCCCTTCGACATCTCATGACATCGGAGTCCTCCCGTGATTCAATGATGTCTATTTCTTCGGATTCCAAATACCCGTCCATGCTGAGTGAGCATGGTTTGGTGCCGTACGCGTTTGACCCCAGCGAGGACGAGGGTGGATTTGACAAGGAAGACGCGGAACTCGATGCCCGGAGTAGTGAGCATAGATTGTCGTGGAGAGGGTTAGTGAATATGGTTGCGTTGGTCGCGATTCTGCTTGGTATCCTCGGACTGTTCGTGATATATCCGGTGACAGGCCATTTGCGCAATGATGGGATAAGTCAGAAAATTGTGGAGAATGAGTGGATCAATGGGACGGGCCAGGCGATTTTGGGGTCTCCGGCATAGCGACGCCGCCCTCGTGTCCGAGGTGAGTGTTCTGTTCGTGGGACTTCGAAGACTAGAAATTTATTTTTCACCAGCAGGACTTTTTGATTCTCCTTTTTCCTCGTATTCGGTGTGACGTCGTGCATTATAGATCCGGTTCTTGCTTCAGGACAATCATCAGTCATCGTGCTTCATGTATATCATCCATCGTTAGGCTTCTGCTTTGTTCCGACCACTATCAGCCACTATCCTTCGTTTTGTATCGTATAATCCCACCGGTCTATTATTATCTTTATCAATTACATGTATACCTTGCACATGGTGTTTTTTTTTGATGTGGGATAAGGTCCCAAACTTCTAGGTCATGCAATCTGGGCTTTAGTGTATGCATCGTGCGTTTAAGTTCCAGCTCGTGCCTGGTGACTGGTAAAAATACATTGTCTAGCTGTTTAACTCCCCAACTCCCCAACTCCTCATTACCGACTTGGAACAATACCATCATGCAGTTTGACTTTGACTGGTGTTTACCCTTTAGAAATGTCGGCGCCCTTGAAAATCAGTATGCAGATCATGACGTCACACGTGTCTGCATGTCCTGTGTTTATTTTTCGTTTATTTTTTCTCATTCACTCATTTGTAAACAGACTTTTAGGCCCTGTTCGGGTGACACGGCTTAACCCGGCCCCAGAGCCAAAATTTAAACCGGCAGTTTAAGTCTGCTTAATTTGGATTATTCAGCATGTCACTCCATTGTCACCTGCATCCCGACACCGATGCTGCGCTCGCCCTGCCCGCCCTCCCGCTCACTATACACAATGACTACAACAATGCCAACAAGACTAGGAAATATAGTACTCCTGTGAATGAAATTGAATATCTAGACAAATCAACACAGATTTGGAAGAATACTGCTGCCATTGTGTCGGTCAGTGAGCGGCACAGGCGGGGAAGCGCGGGGACGCCCTTCGACGACGTCGGTGGCAGCATTGACGATCGCTTGACGTCATTCGGACATCATCTGCATTCATCCGAGTTATTCCGATCTTGTGACGTTTGTGACCAATTCTCTTAGCCTGGCCTGGCCGGGTTAAGCCATGTCACCCGAACAGGGCCTTAGTATTTAGCTCGATGATACGCATGACCGTGACTGTATCAGATGAGCTGTTGTCTGAAAGGTCCCAAAATATCATTTGATAACGGTCACTGGCAGGCGGTGCCCTGTGCGCTGCTAGGGACAGCTTGCTGTCGTACTTACCCGATACGGGTGGGCCATTCTGCAATGTTGAGAGAGAACTGGGATGATCCGAACATACTCGCCAGTGAGAGACCGCAACGGAGAGTTCATCTGCATCAACTTTGAACCGTTCTACCGGGCCGATATCCGCTCGGCATGGGCATTCTGTGTTAAAGATCTCGACCCGGGCATGCCCATGCCGAGCGGATATCGGCCCGGTAGATCAGGGGTCTCTGCGTGTTTTTCGAACACTTCCCTCATGGGGGTTCACTTCTACGACAGAAGCCCCAGTGGTCCTGATGAGCAGTATGCCAGGCTAGGCCCACCTCGATCCCTCTTGAAGGCTGGCATACCCTGCGTCGTTTGTGCAGAAGACGCGCTCTCTATCATTCATCGCGTGCCCACAGTGCTTTTTGATCAACAGCTGTTGGTGCCCGACAATTATGTGAAAGTTGCAGCTCAGGTTATATGCTCTGACCTTCCTTACTCTGTCAGAAGCACGGACAACGATGAGCGGTGGAAGGATTTCTCTAGGTTCAATAAGGATCGCCCCCACGCCTTCGACTTGAACACATCTACAGTCTTCTTACAACATGACGACCCAGCCTTGGCCCATGAAACTGTAAGTCCCACGGTACTTTTTCCTTCCAGTATATCTCATCATGGTACTTGCAGAACAAACCTGTGCGCATCTTCGTACACGCTGCCTCCGTATTTCATTTTGATGTCCAAGATCCTTCTCGCTCCTGTATGAACCCGTCTCCACCATCCAAAGATTCTAGTTACATTCGCTTCCCTACACTCCCAGCATTTTACGACGCCATTGTCGACACAAAGCATGACCCTCCCCTCCCCTTCATTCATCAGAAATTTGAAGCGTCTTTGGCGTCCTTTCAATCTTATCTCACCATGTACACGCTTTCCGACAAAGGAATAACATCTGTTAAGAATCCGGCAGGTGATGGACGGGTCCTCATCCCCGCCTGCTTGGAGTTATTGCAGAAAATCAAAGACGAGAATCGGCCATTTCTGATTCGTCATTTTTTGTCTCTAAAGCCCCTGGAATATCACGAGTCTGAAATGGAGCGGATGGTGATCAAGGAGGAACGTTTGTATGTATTCTCACTCAATGATATTCATTTACTCGATAGCTCACGTTCATATCAGCCTGCGAATTGGCATCCCATATCAACGACCGAGCCACCCCTTGCCTTATAATCCATTCTATCGTTCTCGAGATTGGGATCTTCCCGCTCAAGAACCTCGACTTACCCCGTGCGTCGATTTTGTTCAAGTTAAAGTGGTCCTGCGCTAACTGATGCCCCCATCTGACCAGTTACTTGATTCGGAATCCTAGCGGGAAGCTGGATCTGGACTGGCGCCCGCTGGCGAAGTATACATCGATGACACGTAAGATGATGAGTCGGTAGTTTCCTGTGTAAAAGGTCATTCTCGACGCTCGCAGAGATATTCATACAAAGCACTAACCCATCCGAAGGGGTATAAGCTGAGGCGCGTCGTCAAAAACCGTATAAAATAACGGGTGGTTGAAATGATTCATCTTCCGCCAGACTGGAGCCTATATATATAGGACTTTGTCCGTTCCGAGTCCGTTCCTCGTTTGTACTATGACCTAGATGTGGGAGACATTCCAAGCTGTTCAACATTCCTCCAAGATTTTTTGAATGCTTCGGAGGACCATCTTCCCAAAAATTTTACCACTTCCATGTTGATGCCCATGATGAGAATGATGAGATAGAACCTGATGCCACCGATGTGAAAATTCATCGAGTCCTGCCTTCTTCCAGAACACTTCCAGACTACGTCGACTCTGTACCAAACATCCTTGTAGTGATGGTTTTCAGTGAGCATTCACCATAATGTCAAGGCACAAAAATACTAATCCGATGACCAGACCGTATATGAAGGCGAGTGGTCGTCGTGTCGATACACAGTCTGGTCTTTCTGAGCCTAAATTATCGGATATTACCTGTTCCGACACTCTGTGGCTATGAACGGTGCCATTGGCGGTACACTTATCAATTGGGATTTGTGCAAGCCAGTTGAAGTCCTTAATATTGGAGCCAGATTCATAGGGAGAACACTTCGTCTGAGTTTGCGAGGAATCTCTTCATCCTGTTCTTCGTAATACGAAATGAGTACGCACCTGAGAGAGGCCAAAATCAGCAATAGGAGGTTCTCCACAAGAATTGATAGTAATGTTAGCCTAGCATTTAAACGCAGATTGCCCTGGACCGCTGACTGCTGCACAAATGAGTGCGGAAGAGCGCGAGGCACATGGTATCACGAACCGCTTTATATTAGTAACGCGCATGTGCAGGGAACATTTTATATGTTATGATGCTAGAGGTAAGTTCTACCCCAGCCTAAGTGTTGCGGGATCATCTTCAGAACACAAATGATCGTTGAAAACGATCAAAGACGCACCGAAGGACTCTGCTGTTTCGCCTGCCGATGATCAGTCTCTAGAAAGTTCCATGCTCAGAAGTGATGCTGTGGTAAATTAAAAAAAGGCAACAGACTGGTAGGGTAAGTTTTCATGACCAGTGCAAAAGGCTCGCTACTTATGTGGAAACCGACGTTGAGGGGAAAAGGAAAAGGTTGATACTAGGCAAGTATGTCAGGGCATCCGGAAACACCCCTCGACAGTGATGTATTGGCATAGAGATCATATTCATATCAGTAATTAGAGCATAAATTACATGTTTCCTCTTCCTTGCACACGATCAATGGCGAAGCGTTTTATCCGACCGTAATAGCAGCACCCCTTGCCACCTGGATCCAATAGACCAGGGTTTCAATTACCGAAGGGTTCACGAGACGTTCTCCCATAACAGTCCCATCCAACGGATCCAACTCAGCCTGTATCGGCAGTGAAAGCATGGCCTCTGAATAGTTTGTTGGGAACAATACTGAGTTAGAACCTGTTTTGGAGCGATGTACAAATCGAAAGACTGACTTTCAGCATTGAATCGGCCGAAGCTCCAATACAGGTAATTGGTCACAACGAATTCTGTGCCATGTCCAACACAGACGTCACATATCTACGTAGAGATCAGC
This sequence comes from Desarmillaria tabescens, assembly GCF_030435595.1. Taxonomy (NCBI): domain Eukaryota; kingdom Fungi; phylum Basidiomycota; class Agaricomycetes; order Agaricales; family Physalacriaceae; genus Desarmillaria; species Desarmillaria tabescens. The sequence continues at coordinate 57,908 of NW_026848473.1, forward strand.
GTCGACACAGTCTACTGAAGGAAGGTGCGTACCACGGCCCATAGCTTGTCGCTGATTGTGTCTAGTAGCTGTGCACGAGGGTCCAACGCGTCGAGGGCGCCACCTGCCACCTATTTGGGTACATCAGTTGTACATTGGCGGCGGAGACAAAGACACCGCACCTTGCCGCGACGAGCGAGTGTCTCAAGATCCTCTTTTCCCATGAACCAAGGCGGGGTGAAGATAATGAAAAATTGATCGTTCTGTCGCAAGTCCTGGTTAGTAGCTCAACTCACTGGAGGGCAGGAATGAAAAGTGCTCACCATACTGTATATATCCCACTTGCAATGATGCGCGGTGTGCCTAACAGAGATGTTCTGGAACTTAAGACTCTCCGCCTGAGGACACATGGGCGGGAGATGACTGAAGAGACGAACAACCTCTGAGGTGGTTGCAAGGACATAGTCCATCAATAGCCGATCCATGTCGTCCTCCGAGTTGATATTGCGAAGAAAATCAAGGTCGCCGTGGTCGTACTGCACGATAAGCCCATTGGAAAGCTTGGTTTTTGAAGAAGTCTCCTGAGGAACACCCTCTTCGTTAACGATGTTGAGGAAAGGCATGTCGCTGATGTCTGGAGGGAAGTCAAGTCAGTACTATCAAAAGATGAAAAAAAAAAGCGGGTCTACAGTTGGCAGCCCCTTGGGCAATGATAGCAGCATCCACAGCGTACACCGTTTTCAAAGGACGCGTTCCCAAAGGCCTCACGAGTGTAGGCATCTTCGGCCAAACCGCAACGCGTCTGAGCTGCTCCACTGGGAACCTCACATGACGATAGAACCCTGGTAGGCGCGCTTTCTTAAGGTAGCTTGCCACAGCATAGACTTGAGGGACTTCGGTGCCGGCGTCAGAGACGTCATCGTGAATCACTTCTGTAGCCTGAGACGAGTGCCTAGAGAGCTGGAGAGACAGAGGCATGATTGGAAGTCGTAGGGAAGGGTGGAAACACAGGAATTCTCGTCTTGCATGTGCCTTTTATGAATGCACGAGAGTACCTCTTGTCTTTGTCGTGGTCAGAGTGGCACTCCTCATTAAAGTTTACACGGGCAAAGACAATGGATTGCTTCCGACCTTTTTGTCCAGGTTCGCGGCGGTCAAATTCAATTAGTCGAAGCTACGGGTGTGACCATCCGTGGAAAGACCAGAACAGGTTGCAACGAAGACAAGCAAGAATAAGTATCTCTTGAGCTTCCTTCGGCGAGGATCCAAGCCTTCGATATTCGATGCTTATCGCGAAACAAGTTCAGATAAACAAGGAATGTAACGTATACATCAGCAGTTCGAAGTGTTATGGAAAGACGAAAAACGAAGATACCTAGCAGTGGACAGCTTAAATATTACACTGCAAATTGATTTCTTTTGTTTACAATCAGGGGGCAAGTACGGCCCGTAGGGCCGTAGCCCGATTCAGCGACGTCACCGCCAAAGAGGGTAGTATTCTCCCACGGAAATTCTCTGTCCCCCTACCACGACCATCCTCCCTCTCTTCGTACTGCAAGACGGAATCAGGCGTTCCGAGGTGGAATTAGCTGCTGAATCCATTTTTTACGCCAGAAAACTTGCACTGACGATCGAAATTCGGAACGCCGGACGACCAAGATCAATATGGTCGATATAACCATCAGAAAGAGACCGCGAGCAGAAGCTATTATCACCCAAAGGAAATTCTTCAAAAAGACTGCTAGAGGGAAGGTAATCAAGGGTATGCACGAGTCCTACGTCCATACCGCTTCCCACCTAATCCTTCCCAGTTCTTCGGGAACGGTATCTTCGAGACGACGTTGGCTGTGGCGTTCAGTCATGCACCGAATGCTCCGGGGAGACAGTGTTGCCGCTAGATAGCCATTTGCAACATACACTATTTACCAGTGGTCATTTCATCCTTCCAGACACGAACGTATTCTTGTCACAGGTACTGTATTCCTGTATTTCGCGCGTTGCTCGAAACCATGACCAGATTTTCAGATGGATCTTGTCGAGTCTGAAATGTTCACGACGCCAATGGTTCTGCTGCAAACTGTGATCGAAGAAGTTCGGCACAGATCGCTCCCTCTGTATAATCGACTGAAGGCCTTGATAAAAATGGATAGCAAGCGGATATGGGTTTTTTACAACGAGTACAGGATGTACGTCATAATTTGCTATCCTACTGTTCTGGTAAGAATTAACACAGAGAAGGGAAACTGCTATAATCCGTGAAGAAGGAGAGACGCCCAATGACCGGAATGATCGAGGTGAGCAAGTACCTGGCGTTGAATAGACAGCCCTTTCTTAAATGTCCAAGGTATCAGGAAGGCAACAGCCTGGTACAGCACACATATATCCTCAATACATCGTCAGAAGGGCCCTACAGTTATTCTTTTAACTGAAGATGCAGCTAACCGGCAGAAAGCAGAAGCAGAGGGAATAACATCAATATCAGTTCGACGTTACATTGAAGGCATGGCGAATGCTACTCAGCTCCTTGACTTGTTAGCTGCACCCGGCTCGGACGATATTGAGCCTACCAAGGCAGCCACAGGGCGACAAGCACTATATCCTGATGTTCGCTATCTTATATTTCCTGTTTACATTAATTGCTAATTTCGCTCTACAGTATCTTCCTACATCCACACTACTGGCCGGCATCAAAGCAGGTGACCTTCACCAGGGACATTTCAATGCCAACCAGTACAATTACCTTGAAGTACTATGCTTGTTGATATTTAAACTGGCAATCTGACATGATCTCTAGGGCAGTGTCTCAGTGCAAGCCTTCTCAAAACCCATTTTGCTTGTAGGCCGGGAACACATGAACAGGGCTGTTCAAGGTGATGTTGTTGCCGTAGAGGTCTTTGACGAGAAAGAGTGGATGGCACCTGCGGATGAAGTAGTCGACCAAGATGCGACGCTCAAAAACGACGATGCCGATGACTCTGGTGAAGAAGAGGAAGCCGTCATCGATGCAGAATCTAAGGTGGTGTCGACGACTTCATCATCGTCTAACAAGCAACCAACCGGACGGATAGTGGGCGTAATCAAACGGAACTGGCGGGCGTATGTCTTTCTAAAACTCTCCCCACGAGCCAACTAACGACAACTGCAGATACGTGTGTCACATTGACAGTACTTCTCTCACGTCATCCAACTCTTCGTCTCTTTCGTTACAAACCGTTTTTGCAACTCCCGTGTCCCGTTTGCTACCTCGTATCCGACTGCGGACGCGTCAGGCTCCAACCCTAATAGGTCAGAAAATATTGGTAACCATTGACCGATGGGACAACACTTCGCGCTACCCCGAAGGTCATTTTGTCCGGGCTTTGGGCAAGGTAGAAAGCAAGGAGGCAGAACAAGAGAGCTTGTTACTGGAATTTGAAGTCCCCTATCGACCATTTGGGAAGGCTATCTTGGACTGTCTACCGCCTGAGGGCGATAGTTGGGTGGTTTCACCCAAGGTGGATGGAAATTTGGCATGGAGAGACAGAGAAGATTTAAGAGATCTGTTAATATGCAGTATAGATCCGCCTGGTGCGTTTAATTTATCCCTCTTATGTACTGCAAGTTCATCAGTTGGCATACAGGGTGTCAAGATATCGATGACGCACTTCATGCTCGAGCGCTACCTAACGGTAACATCGAGGCCGGTGTCCGTGAGTCATCTTGCACCTGTGGTGCTCACCTACTGATTATGAGCCAAGATATCGCGGATGTGTCGCACTTTGTCCACCCCGATACTCCAATGGATAACGAAGCTGCTTCGAGAGGAACAACTGTTTATCTAGTCGACAAGCGGATCGACATGTTACCAGCACTGCTTGGCACTAACCTATGTTCTTTACGGCCGCACGTCGAGCGACTTGCATTTTCTGCTATCTGGGTATGTCCTTCCGGATGCCCACTATCGCCAGAAAATCTGATACCTAGGACAAATCAGGAACTAACACCAGACGCCGACATCGTTAACGTTCGGTTTACCAAATCCGTTATCGCATCCAAAGCTGCCTTCACCTACGAGGAGGCTCAGATTCGCAAGGATGATCCGTACGTTGTATCCGTCAAAAGAATGCTTCGCTTGGTAACGACTTGCTACTGCTAGTAACCTGAGTGATCCTCTGACAGCAAGCATACGTCTACTCAACGCCTTGGCACTGAAACTCAAGGCCAAGCGAATGGCAGCGGGTGCTCTTAATCTCGCTTCGCCAGAAGTTAAAATACAACTCGACAGCTCTGAGTCATCAGATCCGATTGACGTGGAGCAGAAGGAGATGCGAGAGACTAACAGTCTTGTCGAAGAGTTTATGTTACTCGCTAATGTCAGCGTTGCAAGAAAGATTCAGGAGAGTTTCCCAGCAACTGCGGTTCTAAGGTGCGTCTTCTTCCTCGGTGAATTGGACGTTGAAAGTGAAGTTTTAATCCCCAGACGGCACTTGCCTCCTCCAAAAACTAACTTTGAGAAACTGCAAGACATCTTGAAGAAACGCAAGGGAATGAACTTGGATGTATCAAGCTCGGGAGCGCTGGCTGCTTCCTTGGATCAGTGTGTCGTATGTCATCTTCAGTCATACATTAGGTGAACGTCTATCCAACCTATCCCTAGGATGCAAGCCAGCCAGCATTTAACACGTTGGTGCGGATCATGGCGACGCGCTGTATGCTCTCTGCAGAATATTTCTGTTCCGGAAGTGTCGGGCGTGACACCTTCGGGCACTACGGCCTTGCTAGCGAAATTTACACTCACTTCACTAGTCCTATCCGAAGATACGCTGGTGCGTGGTTTTCGGCCATTTTTTGATTAACCGTTTCCAACTTTTATTAGATGTGCTAGCTCATCGGCAATTGGCCGCAGCTATCGGATATTCGCCACTACATGCGTCGTTGCATTCCAAGCACCACGTCGAACGTGTCCTCGATGTTGTCAATCGACGCCATAGGATGGCGCAAATGGCGGGACGTGCTAGTGTGGAGTTTTACGTGGGGTTGGCTTTGAAAGGAAGAGGAGAGAAGCAGGAGGTGAAAGAAGAAGCGTTTGTCATAAGGACATTCAGGAACGGTGTTGGTGTCTTCGTGTCCAAGTAAGACATGTTGTTTCCTTATACGAAACGGTGATACTAACAGTGCTACAGGCTAGGGATTGAGGGCCTGGTTATGTTCAAGCGAGACACCCAATTCGACCCGGATAATTATACGATAACCGTGCCAGCTTCAGCTAAGGATTCCGGAGACGTTATGATATCGGTGTTTGATAAAGTTGTAGTGAATATTGAAGTGGAAAAAGATAGGAATACTCAGCGGGGTAAAGTCAAGATGTCTTTGATGGAGCCAGTTGATTCTAGAGCCTTGTAGGTAGGTAGGTAGGTGTGATCTATTCCTCATCAGCAAATAAACAACCTTCGATGTGGAATCAATAATAAATTGCCATAGACGTGTATCAGAAGACTCGTTGTACAGAATTCATACATAATGAAGAGGTAGACAAGTAGGTAAAAACGAATAATAATTAAATCCTGCATCGATATCTCGGGCAGTCTGGCATATTGTCGATGAATTTATCCAGCTCGCGCTTCCCCTGCTCCAAAGACTCATGAACGGTACTCGACCAAGCCCACATCCACTTCTCCACGATCCTATCCCCCATTTCACGTAACTTTCTCTCTATATCCACATCGTCGCTGCCACTGAAGTCGAAATTGTCGTAATGCAGGGAAAGCCATTTGGAGTTTTCCAGCGACCGACGAGCAATCTCTTCTGCGAACGGTCGCCTCATGCTATCGTACACTTCAAGGGCATGATGGATTGCTGATTTAGTAATGCGGGGATGACTGAGCAATTCAGCAAGCACGTATGCATCCTGTATGTGATGTTGATATAAGTACCGAGCTCATAGGAAGGAAAAGTAGCCTAACCTCGATGGCTAACCCGGCGCCAGCGCCTTGGTGTGGATCCATTGCGTGACACTGCAAAAAGGAGTAGATATCATCCGCTGCCACACGGTTTGAGTTAACATACAGCGTCACCCAAGAGAACGACACGGTCATTAACGTAGGTATGTAATGGTTTGACAGCATGGATAGCCCATTTCGTTGGTCTTTCAACGCACTTCGAAAGAGGGTAAATGATGAGGATCTGATAAGACAGATAAACATCTATTTACCTTTGACCAACCCTTTGCTTCTGGTTCCCATTCGTCGAATGACATTTCCTCAAGCCAACTAGCCTCATCGACTTGCGCTGTCCACGGACCTTCGTACACCGTGCCTTCAAGTTCTGGACGCGTATGGAACACCACCAAATTTACCACCTCACCCACATCTTCCTGCGACACCGGATACACCATAATATTCTGTTTGTCAAGGCCTCAGATTAGCATCGGCAAGAAGTAGATTACACACGATATTCCTGCCGAGATACTAATCAGAAACGTCAGTAACCTGGCGACCATGTGAGCAAGCCAAGGCCTGTACCTGCGTCGGGTGAAGAGGAATCCGTAGCTTCCGAGTATCAGTATCCTTCTGCAGTCGAGCTAACGGCGCTAGCTCCCTGTATGCGATTGATCCTGTCCAAATGGGTTCAATAGCTGTCAAGATCTCCTCGGCGGCATCTGGTCGTCCGCTGCGCAACGCGATCTGGGCTTCGTCCTGCATTAATTGCGCGCGAACTGCTGAATGTATGCCGTCGGCACCCACTAATACGTCGCTTCATATCAAGATTAAGCACCGAAGTTATCAGCCAGAGTCAAACATTTACCAGGTCGCGTGTCCCCCATCGCGGAACACGAGCTGTATTTCACCAGATGGCTGCCGGAAGTACGACTGGAGCCGCTTAGAATAATGTATTGGACATGAGGGTGGTAAATATTGGAGGAAGGATTGTTGAAGTTGGCCTCGATGGAACGTCATGATATGTCCTGTTCTGATGTTAACAAGATAAGACGGATGACCATGCACGGCTACTGGCACCTTTACTGTACATCTTGTAAAAGTCAGATCCGGTCGGTTGGTCGCTCTTTCGAAACGTAAACGAATGAGCTAGCAGGCTAGTCTTTAGTGACCCGCCAGTTTGATAGGCGGCTACCACTGACTGATATCAGTAGTTGGTGGCGATGATGCGATCTTCATCAAATGGTCGCCCAGGCCTAGTGTAGTCAAGACATCCCATGCCCTAGGCCAAAGTCCAATCCCAGCACCAAATGATGAGAAACCAGAAGTGGCTTCATACACCTCAACCGCAATGTTTGAGTATTTGGACGCCGCAATGGCAAATGCTAGTCCACCTACGCCCCCACCGCTGGAATAACATTTTAGTTAAAGATCATATCGCGGATAAGCCCACACACACCATACGGCGACTTTAAGCTTGACGCCAGACATACGGGCAATGGTGGTGTGGAAGGGACAACGGGAGAAAATTTGAACAAGGTGTAAAGAACCCGATTGGTTTCTTTATGAGATCCACCAAAGGACACACCAAGTAACGTCAGGGCGCCAATGGGCCTGAGCCCTGAGAAGTGCCGATTTTTTCGCGCCTGTACACCCACGGGGTTTTCCTTCGGCTCAGGGCGATGTAAAGAGGTTTTTTAGACGAAGACATGGGGCAGGATTTACGAAGGCGTTAGGTAGTGCAGATCAGAAGTTCCGCGGCGCAAAAGGAGTTACTGAAATAGGATGGAGTAGGGGTTGGTTCAGCGGTGACGGTACTAGTCCATGTTGCTGGAGACTTGGGATGAATGGCAAGCCAGGGCGGAGCAAGCTGAGAGAGATTTCGCTTCCGTGCACAGATAAGGTAAAGAAGAGATAAAACAAGAGTCATTGATGTAATAAACTCTGGGAGGTTCCCTGGGGGAATACACATCATTAATTCCGCTCCGAGGACGAATAAATTGACGTCCTTGTCATAACGGGATACGATGAGCATCAGTTGTCTGGCGAAAATGTTATCAAACATTGAGAAGATTTGACAAGGGAGGAATCGATTACCTAGCGCAGAGCGTGTCGCCTTTTAGCCTAGAAGAAGGCCGGAAGCCAGTAATCCGGAGGACAAAAAGCCTCATGGTGCGTGAACCGGCCTAAGGTACAATGATCGAGTCCTCCTTTGCACCACAGGATCTGCAAAAGGTAAAATCCATTAACGAATGCCCCGTGTCTCCGCTGCTAAATCTGATACGGCAAAGTCTGTGAGAGGATTAAGTGTGATTATGATAGGATACAGTTCTATATATGCATGTACTATTAGCAGAAAATATTAGACAGGGCTGGCTGCAGTAAGATTGTTGGTCATACCTAAGGCTACAAAATTGAAAGGCGAATCCCGGACTGCCTATGTCCTATCAGGCGGTGTTGATTGCCCTGGAGGCGGTTCCTTGAGCGGATTCTTTCCCTCGCCTGTTGAATAAGATGATCAAGTCCTTTTCCTTTAACGATTTCTGCAATTCCTATTTTAGTATTAGCCTCATTTTTGTGTGAAATCGCCTACTACCTGAACGAGGCAGGTTTTATATTCCGTCCTATTTTTTCCACACATTAGCTTCAAATTCTGCGGCTTTCTGTCGCGAGTAAGCTTCTCGCTCTGGTTGGGTTCAGAGGCGGCTATGGCGGGTTCCAGATATCCTCGAAACACATTCATTGAAGCATGAGTCATACTTGTGCTTCAGTGGAGTCATTCAGGTGATAGACTGTCTGCCATGCTGGTCGAGGGGAAAAATCTGGGCAAATCCCACCGGTGATTCGGCATTCAATATGGTGACC